>NW_019396257.1:249010-284442 GCF_000591075.1 Eurytemora carolleeae | reverse complement strand
ATGTCTTAACAAACATAAAAAAGTTTATTTGAGTGAATTAGGCAAAAATAAAAAATTATTCCTTATTTTTTATCAATCTCATTAGCCTTTCTAAATCAACAAAGAAGAAAAGATGAAGGAAAAGGGATTGAAAACTCTAAGCCCAAACTTTAGACCCACGACAAGTGAAGAAGATGTCATAACACAAGACAAGTGAAGAAGATGTCATAACACAAGACAAGTGAAGAAGATGTCATAACACAAGACAAGTGAAGAAGATGTCATAACACCATGAACAATGAACCAACAGCAATATCTACAGGAACCTAAGAAATCCCTGAGATTTATCAAAGGAAACCTGAGAATAAATCAACGAAAGAACGAAGAATATTTAGAATTTAATGCTATAGATGAGATATATAAAATAGTACTATTTATCTATAAAATCTTTGTTGACAAAGCTGTTAAGGGTACTGTTGTAAATCGGGCATTGTCATCTTTGAATTAAGGGTTCACTTACATTTCTTTCAAAGTAAATCTGTATCCGAATTGAATGAATTTGAGCCGCGGCTTAAATCTGCCAAAAACTGGTTTCAATTGAGCGCCGGCTTAAATCTTGAAAAATGCAATACAATTTTAAGTGGAATCAACCATTTTGAGCCACAGCTTTAATTTAAGCCGCGGCTTCAAATTCTTTAAATCCGGCCTCTGAATTAAACAAATGTTAGAAAACAACAATTTCAAAAGTTCTAATTCCGAGGAAAACTCCGGATTTGATTTCCAATATTTGTTATTGCTTTAATAAAACATTTAAAAACAATCATAATTCAGTTTGACATTAAAAGCTGATATCTCTAAATACCACGGAATCAAGTTTAGATTTTGTTTCAAAATATCTAAAAGTGTTTAAAATGTACGATGTAAGCTATATACAGTGCACAATGTGCATGGTTGTTTTTTTATTTTAAACACATTCAAAATGATAGCACACCGTGGTCCCAGCCCCCAGACCACTGAAAGTAGATTTTTTGTATGAAATGTTAGAGTTTTACAGTTTTAAAATCTTAAAAATTATCTTTACATTAACATAAAACCAAAAAAATTGAATTCTGAGAGAGTTATAGTAGCTGTTTAATGACCAAGTGTGAGAATCAAAAACTTGGAGAAAAAATTATCATTTTCTGAAGAAGGTAATTTCAATTTAGCCAGGTTTGTTTTGCATTTTGTTTGTATTGTACCATTGTATGAGGATTTCACTTAATTTCACTTTTATCTTTTTATTTTGTTTCATCTTTGTAAAGTTTAATTAAACCTGGGGTTCTTCTTCAAGCATTGTTTACTAGGTAAACATTTGCACAAAATATTCGGATAGACAATAGACGTAAAGTTAAGGAAATATTTTCATCAAGATCAAAATTAAAAACTTAGACATATAATCACCCCCCACTCCTCATCCCTTATTACACATTAAAAGTTTTCTCCCCTTTCTAACTGTCAAACAGTAACAAATCTTATTGATATAAATCTCATATTTTTCTTTTCATTTCTTTTTGTTTTATCATAAAATATGTCTTGTTTAATCGGACTCATTTTATTACTGATTTGCACACTTCACACTTTTTGGGCAGTTGGAGAAAATTAAAGACTTTTCTCTTTCATGGTATGGGATTAGTGTTCTGTTTTTTGTTTAACACCACACCAATGCAATGATTTTTTAGAGTAAGATTCATCGAATTTACCCCCCCCCCCCTCCCGTTGTTAAAATCAAAAGGTGCTGTGGTTAAAAAAATCAATTTTGAGATGGCACGTTTAAAAAATGGACAAGAAAATAATTTCTAGAAATTATTACAAAATTGTTATCTGTTCAGAACCAACGCTTGGAAGACAATGGTGATATTGGAGCATGTGATAGAAGAGTAGAAGAGGAAAAAATGTATTCCTGTCAGACGGGGGCGGAGTTCCCCGCCACCAACCAACCTAGGGTACCCTGCCCATCCTTAGACGGGGTATCCTGCCACACCCCCAGCCACTACCCTGGCTGGAAGGCGGGCAAACCAAAACAAATGCATGTAAGTAGTGTTATTATTTTTTAATTGTTTGTGGTTGATTTTAAACCGAGTGGGACTCACCGCAATATTATTATCTTCTACCTTGATCCGTACTTTCTTTTACAGTGCATCCCCCCCCCTCCCTCCTAAATGTAAAACCGAGTAAGTAGCCTCCCTCCCGGTAATTACGCTGAATTATATTAACATTCCCTGGATACCTTCAATACGTCTCTCTCCTCTTCACTACACCCCTTCCTAATCTTTCTTAATAATTTTTACTCGGCCCTCCACTTTTCACATTTATCTTCCGCCTCCCCCTCCCCCTCTATGATGTATCATTAATAACACTACACGTCGGGTCGAAAGATAAATTAACGCGAGAAAAATTTGACAAAATTTGCAATTTTTTATTTTCCAAGATAAATATTCAATCTAACCTTACTTCTTTAATGTATGCTAATTTCGGGCCGAGGAGGTGAAGGAATTAATATTTTACATTTTTTAGCCTTGAATCTTGAAATTCTTGGACAGAAGTTAGTTTTTAAGAGGGCCTGTAGAAAGCAAAAACAATTTTCATTTCCCATAGATAATTTAGCCTTTTTTTTAATATCTTAGCTAATTTTGAAAGTTTTGACAGTTGGAATTTTGACTGACATAATTTCTGTTAAATTTAATTTCTATTTTTTGTAACTTAGCAGAAATTTGTGTTTGATTTTTCAAGCAAGGTTTATGAGGGGAACGAAGAAATTAATTAGACCAAAGCTATAAAATTTCGTCGCACGCAATCGAATAACATTGTAAGGGTTCAAAGCAGAAAGCGAAATTAATATGTAGCTTGCATGCGTTTTGTATTGTATCTTAAAAATATTTTGTTGATTCGAAATTTAAAAACTTGTTTTTAACATCGTTAATTGTTTGAAATCAATAATTTGTTTGATCTTTTCCATCTGTTAATAATTATTAAATAAACTATGAAGGTTTATTAATATTATAATATATATGACATTATGACATATTTTTTCAATTTTGAAGTTTTCTGGCATTAAATTTTTTATCAAAGAGTCCTCGAACGAAAACAACGTGATCGTTTAATAATTTGAAACATTTTCCAAATTTGAAAATACAGATATTTTACCAATATTTAATATATCCAGTGCTCATTTGTATTCAGAAGCCAGGTTTCAGTCGTAGAATATTAAAATAGGGACTAAAATATCAACCTAACTTTATGTAACCACACGCGGCCATTTTACAAAAGAAAATAATCTTGTAACCATGCAGACGAAGAAAGAACCAATCTGCAAATTTTGTGAATCTGAATTGAATATTTTTCACGATTTAATTAAATGAGAATAATTTTCATTTTTATGTTTTCTAAATTCTCTAATGGAGTAATTCGAAACTGTTTAATTAAGTCTAAATGTGTCAAAAGTGGAAACGGATTAAAAAAACATCTAATATACATTCACAAGTAGATTGAAATAAGTTATTTGCGCGTGTTTTAACTCGATAAATCTAAATTGTAGAATTATACTTTATTTTAAAGGTTTTAATTATTTAAAACTTCTGAATTCTATGTCAACAAAAAAATGTCTCATAAAATATAAAATACATTTTTAAGATTTAATTTGTTTCAGGATCCCTGTCATATTGTGCAGGGGCATACAACCCCTCATCCTAGTGCAGCCAATAGTCATATTACGGCGAGCATTGAAGAGTCAGCGAGAACCGTCGCCACGGCGGGGGTTCCCGCCTCCCTAACCCAGAAATCTGTGATAGTCAGCTGTGTTGCCTGCCCGACCCTTCCGTCCCCACCTCGGCTCGCTGCTGCCCCCGAGCTTCTTGCTGCTTCTGCAGTAAATGCTGCAGCTCCTGACGGAGAAACTCCCTCTGCTGATGCCGACGCTTCTCTTGGAGATATGGTAAGGTTCTTACTCTGCCATTGTTAATTTCTTATCAATGATTTTAACAAAGATCCCTTTTTTCTTAAATCCGGTCGTTACTTGGTTTTTATTCTTTCTATTGCAAAAATAATTTGTATAATCATGTTTTGTTCAGGGCCAACACAAAAATGCAATCTCTGATGTATGTTCTTCCAATGATCTGGAAAGGGTGGAAGGTTCCTGCAGCTTGTCAGATGGTGCTCCTCACACTGCTGAGGGTACGCCCCCTTCCAGCCACGCCCTAGCCTCACCTCAATCTGTCTATATAACCAAGACTGTGAAAACCCCTAACTGCGACATTCCGGGCCGGTGCTCCGGCCAATCTGTCCTTGACGACTGCGCCGCCGCGTCCGTCTTAAAATCAAGCTTTAACAAAGCGGCTGTTTCAACTGCTACTTATTATCCTAAAACCGCCAACGGCGGAGCCAAAACTCGTCTTTCCACGGAGGATTACCGCCGTCCCCTGACCGCTTGGAACCTCCCTCCAGGCGGCGGGCTGCGCGGTGGCGCACCTCAGCCAGGAGAAACCTCAGCCATATCTAACGGAACATCAGGATGGGGCCCACCCCCTTCAACTGGACACACCAGTAATGTCGGGGGATGGGGTAACGCCCCTCCCACCTCCTCTGGACCTGTGAGTGCCTGGGGTAGTACACCTGCCTCTGCTAACCCTGAAGAAGTAACGAATGGTCAGAAATTGCTCAACTCAGGTCTTATCTCAACCTCTCCCGGTCAACCAGGTATAGATCAGCTGTTATAACTGTGGAATAGGAAGACGAAATTAAAGCATATATTAATTGTATTTGATGTCGTTACAATGCAAATCATTATACTTGCAACTTAATAAAATCCTATTTAGTAAAAGGGCCTGTTTACACTGCTCAATTGTTCTGTCTTACATTTACTTGACTATATAATGCTTTAAATTGCGTCTTCCCATTCCTGAGTTTTTTGGTTCTCACAGTAATAGCTCAGGGTTTTAATAAGATTCAGCCAAATTCCCTTCAAATATAGGTTATGTACAAACACTTCAATATTTAGCATCGAAGAGGACGGAAAATTTATTTTATATTTTTTATTTTTTCGAACCAAATCTTTTTATAGGATCTATCCCAGCTGGTCCAAATACACACACCCAGAACACAAACTTGGGCCCCAATCCTTTGACTCAGAATATGGGCCCGAGTACCATGGGAATGAACCAGAATCTGGGACCAAGTCCAATGGGTCAAAACATTGGCTCTAATCCAATGGGCCAAAATCTTGGACCAAACTCCATGGGTCAGAATCTGGGACCAAGTCCCCTAGGACCTGGAATGGGTCCAAGTCCTGCCCCTGCTAGTAACACTAGCTGGGCAGCAGCTGCTGGTAAAGGACTTCCACCCTCAGAACCATCACAAGCTCACGGCGCAACCAACAAGCAGCTCGAGCAGCTCAACTCAGTTCGTGAAGCTCTCTTTTCTCAGGTAGATTTGCCAATTTTTAATTTTGTCAAAAATAATTTTTTCTGTCAGCCTCGCTTTAATGGAGGCTGCGGCTCCAACTAAGCTTGTTACGTTGAAATTAATTTCTAAAGATTCCGTTCAGCTTCTCACAGCTCTCTCTTTCTTTCTGCCTTTCTCTCTCTGACCTTTCTCTAAATTTGCTCTCTGAACCTGTCGTTTTCTCTCTCATCATTATTATTTAGGCTTCAGTTCAAGAACAGTGAACTAGTTAATAGTGAAATCAATAATTTGTGAAATATTTAGCCACTTTTTTATTTCCAGTATATTTTCTTAATCAAGAGTTATCTTTTTTTTTACTTTCTTTCATTACATTTTCTTAAATTGCTTAGGGCTCTCCCCTGCACAAAAAAAAAGCTTATAGAAATTTGTGTAAATGATATTTTGGCTATACAAATTGTTCTTTCATAATTGATTTTGAACATACGATAATCAGATGCAGTTTTTATCCTTTCTTTTTTAACATAATTCTAAAAGCGTTAATGATTATTGATTCAAAGAAATGCTTAGTCTGGCTTGAGTTTATTTGCGAGAAGTAGCGTCAAAAATGCGGCTTTAAATAAATCAATTGTTTAATCTCGTATAGTTTAGTATACTAGTTTTTTTTTAACAGGACGGGTGGGGAGGACAGAACGTAAAGCAAGATACTAGCTGGGATGTTGGTGTAGGGGGACTACTGGAACCAGCTGCCCCCCCTGTACCCTTGAAAACGGACGCTATGCAGTGGCAGCCTGCAAATACAGGCAGGAATGATGGAACAGATCTCTGGAAATCTACTTTGTCGGGTAAGTTAGTCAGCTAAAAAGAAAAGTAAATTTTTAGTTTATATTTGATTAAAGTTATTTATTTGTGGAAATTGTTATAAAAGTTGTTCTGAAAAAAATCTTATTTTTTTCTGTATTAAGGCGTTCCACAGCCTGCTAAGGTGGCTTCTGCCACGCCCTGGGGAAACCACACCCCCGCCCACCCTGCCGACTATAAGACCTGGGGAGAACCTGACGAGGATCCTAGTGGAGGTGGAGGGGGAGGAGGAGGAGGATCTGAAGGACGTGGTTCAACCTGGGCCGAGGATAATTCAGTATCAGCTCCTCCACCTTGGGACGCAGATCAAGGTAGGAGATCATTATATAATTAAAGAGGGATATATTATTGGAATTAGATATTAAACCCATTTTCCTGCTTTTTAGTAGATTTAAAGCAGTTCTAGCTGGATATTTAGGATATGTGTACTTAAACTCAGATAGATTAGAGAGAAGCTCTTGTTGAATATAAGACATGTGTGTAGGTAGAGTACCTTGGATAGAGTAGTTCTAACTGGATATCAGGATATGTGTACACTACAGTACCTTGGATATATGAGAGAGTAGTTCTAACTGGACATTTGGATATGTGTATACTGTATACAGTACCTTGTATAGATGAGAGAGAGAAGCTCTATCTAGATATCAGAATATGGTTACACTGTACAGTACCTTGGATATATTATAGTAGTTCAAACTGGATATCTAGATATGTGTACACTGTATACAGTACTTTGGATAGATGAGAGAGAGAAGCTCTAACTAGATATCAGGATATGTGTACACTGTACAGTACCTTGGATATAAGAGGGAGTAGTTCTAACTGGACATTTGGATATGTGTATACTGTATACAGTACCTTGTATAGATGAGAGAGAGAAGCTCTATCTAGATATCAGAATATGTGTACACTGTACAGTACCTTGGATATATGAGAGAATAGTTCTAACTGGACATTTGGATATGTGTATACTGTATATAGTGCCTTGGATAGATGAGAAAGAGAAGCTCTAACTAAATATCAGGATATGGTTACACTGTACAGTACCTTGGATATATTATAGTAGTTCAAACTGGATATCTAGATATGTGTACACTGTATACAGTACTTTGGATAGATGAGAGAGAGAAGCTCTAACTAGATATCAGGATATGTGTACACTCTACAGTACCCTGGATATATTAGAGAGTAGTTCTAACTGGACATTTGGATATTTGAACACAAGATTAGAGATATATATTTATATATATACATGGGTAGAAAAAGTATATACTTATTGGGTTAATATTGGTTTATTTGCTCATTGTTAAATAATGAAAAAAAAGACTGTGTTGAAGATGAAGATGAAAAACAGTTTAGAAGAAGAATAAAACCCTGGTTTAGTATGTCAAGGTTGAGGGATGATGTATGCCTACAATTGAAATTAGTCTACTGTAAACATTCACACTTTTGTTTCACATCCGCCTTCGTACTTTCTATTCTCAAAACCTCTCAACACTTAACCCTTCTACTCTTAATTATTTTTATTATTTCATATCCCCCCCCATGCCGTCTCAATTTTAAGTGGTTCAGTGGTGTTTTCATTTTAGAAAATAAAGAGCTTTCTGGGAATAATACGATTAAACAATATATCTTTTTATTAACATCATGTTAATAATTTATTTTTCCTTGACCGACATGGTAAAACATGATTTTGAGGAATGGGAAGGAAATAATTAATAATTGAGGCAGATTTGTCTTTAAATAATGTTAAATGGACTGCAAGCGTAATTTAAGTGATCCTTCATGCGAAAATGGCAATTTCCGTTTCACAACTGCAGTACCCTTAAAATCTTAATCTATCTTTTAATTCTGATAATTCCTACATGTTTTCCTGCAATAGAAATGCGCAAGTCACTTTCATAAAGAAACCAGAATTAAAAATAATTTGATTCAATATTACGATCATGAATGTCAAATTCATGTTTGATCAAGCTTTTAATGGTACGGTTGTAAATCGGACATGCCACTTTATTGATGAAGAGTCAATTGAAAAAATAAAAACACCAATAGACACATTAAATTATTTTTTGGTGTGTATGGGTTGTTCCCCCAGATTCTGTCAAGACTGTGTGAGTAACTATTTACCCCTATGGATATATTTGGCAATATAACGGTATAATGAATAGAAGTAATTACTAGGAACAAGGGACAATACCAATACCAGATTTCTAATTTATCTTTTATTCGGAGAGGACAAAAGAGTTCCCGATCTTATCACGATATGTTTCACTACCTGTACAATGTACATACAGTCCAGTTGATATTCACTGTACCTCGGCTTGTGCAATGTACTTTTTAATTACATTATTTATTAATTTTTTCAACTTCACACTTTATTAAAAAGAATTATACTAAACATGTTTCACGCCTCATGACGATCCTCAGCAGTCCAAATTCTTTGAACATATATATATTTGTGTAAATTGTAGTAATCTCTGTTTGATTGTTTGTATGTCTGATCATAACTCACGAACCCTTTTACCAATTTGCTTTAAACTTGTATGGGGAACTCCTTAGAACTACAGGAAAGTTCTTAGCTTGAATCAAAGCTTCAAAGTTAAATAGGTTGACTTATAAAGGTGAAGTTTAGTGTGCAGACATAGCTGGGTTTCCAACCTAGGTTTGGATTAAGTAACTTACCCTGCACATAGTTTTAAAGAAATATCCCTTCTTTCTCCAGGCCTTTCTCCCTTCTTCCTGGTTGGGTAATCATTTTTAAAAGCTGTGGTGGGAGCCATACAAATATTATATTCAGGGGTTCTTTATTTCCTCGGTGGAAGGGAAATAATTCATCATGAACACATATCCGGGTCTGGATAATACATCTTGAGATATTATGTATTGGTATGATTAATCAGAACTAATTTCTTTAATTTCTGTTCTTTTTTCCTTCTTTTTCTTCTCTCCCGCCCCCCCCCCCCCCCCCCCCCCCCCCATCTTAATTATTTTTGTCGAGTAAGTGTGAAATCATTAAAAATGAATGGAACCTGCATGCTGGATCCTCAATCACGATTAATTTTGTAATTTTGAGAGCCAGGGGCGTAGTCAGGAATTTTTCCAGGATAGGGCTTAAACTTTTTTGTTCTTCTGGACTGAAATCCATTGATTCCAGTCCAGAAGAAGGGGGCTGAGCCCCCATAGCCCCCCTGAATACGCCTCTGTTGAGATCCATTCTAGACAGAGGTACAGAAATACAGGGATATTTAGATATTTTACTACAGCGCTTTCTCTTGTCGCTATAAAATCTATATGTAGAATTGTAGATACATTTAGATGCATGGATACAAATCTGCGTATATAAACTGAGGTATAGGGAAAAGGAATGGACACTTTTTCAAATGAATGAATAGATTGCTTTATAGGTCCTGGCAAACCTAAAGAAGAGAACAATGGATGGAACAACTCTGGAAACCAATGGAGTGGCGGCGGTAACGGCGGTCCACCCGCCGATCCTCGCCGAGATCCTAGCTGGGGTCCACCACCCGTTAAACCCGTGGGCGGATCATGGGGTGGTCAGCCACAAAGAGAGCAGTGGCACACTGATAGTCCTACAATCGGCCGACGTATGGACGATGGAGGTAAATATTTGGACGATTTCTTAATTCTACCACCTACCCCATTTAGAAACAATTAAAATTAAGAGCAACGAAATATAAATCTAATCTATTGGTTTCACGTTATTCTCTCATTGCTTGTCCGACGTGTTTACATGTTAAAACTACTTGTGTAATTTATTTAAACTACACAATGTGTCATTTTTTATATTACACAATGTTTATGTCGTCGCAAAACATTTCATCTAGATCATTTCGATATTCGTATAATATGTCGTTAAAGCCGTTTCTTTTGCTCCCGCGTTACCTAGGACTGAGGGGGGGGGGGGGGTGCAATATTTGCAATGAACTGGAAGGCTTAAAACCTCCACGTGATAAACCGGTTCATTTCTAGAACATAAAGTATTATAGATTCTAGTTTATTTCTGTTTAGTTAGATACATTTTTGATTATTGTTTGTATTCTTGAATAGAGGATCACATGGCTTCCATCTATTTATCTAACTATCGTTCATCAAAGATAAAGAAGATATTTGTTTTCTGATTGACCTTTGCCTGTTTGTTCATATAAAAAAGTTTTAATTTGTATTTTTAATTCTTGAAAATCTAGATTTTTTTACAAGGAGGCTTGGAATTCACGTTGTGGAAATTCCTGATTTTAGATACGCAGTTTTAAAGTCTATTACGCATCATTGCTTAAATGCTGTACTTAAAGACAGGAATGGGGAGGGGAGGGGGAGAAATTTCAAAAAGAGCAACTTTAAAAAATTTCATTTTAATTCAAGTTCAATTTCCTCTGTCAATTAATTTAAATATACCTGTTGTAAAGTAAGCCTTGTATTAATTAAACTAATTGGATTTTGTTCAGGATGGAAGGATATGCCTATACCCAACATGGGAAACCGTGGAGTACCTCCTGGTCCTCCTTCCCGCCTACCCCCTGGTCCTAGTATGAAACAGGGAGATGTTAGTCCTTGGGGTCAACCCAACCCTGGTCGCAGCTGGGGAGAGGATGGAATGAACTCTGGAATGAATTCTGGAATGAACTCTGGAATGAACTCCGGGATGAATTCTAATCCCTGGGACGCTGATAAAGGTAGGGACATGGGTTGGTCTGCCGGTGGGGATACATGGTCTGCCAGGAAACCTATGCGTGGATCTCCTAGCTGGGAGGATTCTGGAATGGTATCTGATGGAAGATGGGGTCCAAGCCGGCCCCCAGTTAGTAAGGAGGCTGTGTGGAACAGTAAACAGTTCAGGTTACTCTGTGATATGGGATTCAGAAAGGAAGACGTAGAAACTGCACTTAGGAATACAAGCATGCAGCTTGACGATGCTCTGGAGATGCTGAACCAGTCCCGCGGAGTCAGTATGCCCAACCGTGGCATGCCTCCTGGGGATCTTGGTTTCCCAGGTCCCAGAGCAGATCCTAGTTATGATATGAGGTATCCTGGCCAAGGGATGCCTCCCTACCCTCCTGGAGATATACCTCCTACTAATCCTAGTCTACAGAACAACCCTAGTCGGGGGGGAATGAACCCTGCACTTGTACAACAAATGTCTATTGGAGGCGGGCCCGCTCCTCATCCCGGCGCCCCGCCTAGACCTTCTCAGTCAGGCCCGCCCAGCACCAGTCAGCTGAGACTGCTTGTTCAGCAGATTCAAATGGCTGTACAGGCTGGTCATCTCAACGCTCAGATCCTGAATCAACCCTTGGCTCCGCAGACGCTTCTGCTTCTTAACCAGCTTCTTCAGCAGATCAAAGCACTGCAGAACTGTCAGCATCAGCATAATATGGCGCAGGCCGCTGGACCCCGTGGTACCGTATCTCCCAACCATGTTCTTCAAATCAATGTGCAAATTACCAAGCACAAACAGCAGATAACGAACCTTCAAAACCAGATTACAGCGCAGCAAGCACAGTATTTAAAGAACCAACAACCTCAACATATGGGTGGTGGTCTCCCTGGTCCTCCAGGCTCAGAAAACGAACTCAATATTAACCTTGGCAACATGTCAATTTCAGACCAACATACTGGATCCAAGCTCAATAAATGGATTAAAAACGATAACAATGATCCTGACTTTAGCCGTGCTCCTGGTAGCAGCAAGAGTAGCACAAGTCAACCCTCTCCAAACCTTCTCCTGGACAGTGGTAGTACCTGGTCCAACGGAAATAATGGTGCAGGCTCCGGCTGGCCTGACAGCAACAATGACAAGAACAGCAACAACGCTGAGGATCCGGATAATTTCGGAATCCCAGAGTTTGTACCTGGCAAGGCATGGAAAGGATCTGGGATCAAGGACCCTAGTGAGGATCCTACACTTACTCCGGGTAGTGTAGCAACTACGCCTATTATTCTACAGCAAGGAGAGAAACCTTCTCTTTCCGCCAACTCTGCAACCACGGTTGAGAATAGTCTTGGACTCACCTCCACAACCTGGAGCTTTGGATCCAAGGATCCTACTGCTTCCAAGATGGATGGAGGTTGGGGAACTCTACCACCTTCCAGCTCATCAACCAACCTCACTGCAATGGGACAGGATCTCTGGGGACTCTCCAGGACTGGAGGAGCTCCTAAACCTGCCAGCTCAGGTTGGCCTGGAGTCTCTTCAGGAGCTTCTAACGGTTGGAGTAACGGGACGAATATGCCTCCTAGCTCTGGATCTGCATGGTTACTGCTGAAGAATCTAACTGCTCAGATTGATGGAAGCACTCTGCGCACACTCTGTATGCAGCACGGTCCTCTTAACAACTTCCATCTTTATCTTCCTCACGGGATTGCCCTGGCTAAATACAGCAATGGAAGCGAGGCCAAAAAGGTAAATTTGTGTTCAACTTATTTGATCTATATATTGCAAAATTAAATGTAACTTTGAAACTTATTTCCATAATATTTGGCTTCAGCATCCGCAAATTATTATTGAATAATTGTAAATGCTAATGCTTTGCACATTTAAATAATGAATAGTTAGCTTCACATACAATAATATATATTTATCGTTTACTTTTGTTTAGGCTCAGAACGCTTTAAACAATTGTGTGCTGGGTAACACTACCATCCTGGCTCAAGTGTCAGATGAACACGAGGTGGAGAATATTGTTCGTACTCTTTCCCAGGCTGGAAACCAGACTAGGAGTTCTCAACCATCTACTCCCTACTCTTCATACTCCGCTCTACCTAAATCTAGCTCTATCGACTCATGGAGCGGAGGTCTTGGCGGCGGCTCCAACCTTTGGTCTTCCTCTGGGCTCGGAGGTAGCGTGTGGGGTGCTCCGGATGACCAGCACAACCGGACCACACCTCTCACCTCCTACCTGCCCCCTGATCTTCTCAGCGAACCAATGTAAAGGATCAAGGTAGCAGAAACAGTAAGGATAATCTGACAAAGGAGTTTGTGTGACCTCCTCTTTATTATCTGATGATATACGTCTCGCATTATCAAAAGCCATATTATACTCAAAAGACGAACTACGAGATAGGAGCCTTTTCATTTTCTAGCAATGTAAGGGGTCAACTAATTATCATTAATTCAAGTATTCTACCCAGCCTTCAATAAGAACAAAAATATGTTATATGTTGGTAGCTATAAGCACAATATGCCAAATTGGTATTGAGGGGGTTAGTCCCCAAACTCTACTCCCTCTACCCCCTTCACGCTGATAACTCGGTAAACTTGTCCTTATTTTCTCTCTTCAATCAATCAATCACTATCCAAACAAGTTCAATGATCTTCAGGATAATAAGTCCAAGTTATCATGCTTGTGGTAAATATGCTGTGAAATCATGTGACGCTATCAAAATTGTATTTTAGCGCGACCTGCTGTATCCTCGATATATATCTAAAAAAATTCCTTTCAAAAATGGTGCAAAAAAGGACCTATCAGCTTCGTCGACATTTTGTCGCGGGGCCCCTTTTATGGATGATCATTTTCAGTCATTTATTTTCCATTTAATTCCTGTATACGATGTAAGTAATTCTAGTTCTCTTGATAATGATTTTTGCTTTTTTCAATGATATATATCCTGTGTAATATGTTTATAAACTCATTTTGACAGAACCAAATTCTATTCTAAATATTTTTAATTAGAGGGGGGTGCTCCCAGCCACCTCTTGATTTAACGTGCTGTGTATCTTTATTCAGTAGAGTCAATATTTAGCATTATGTTTAGTCAAACTCCCATTAGACCTAGGACTCCTCTTCCTTTATAGAGGGGAGTCATAAACTGTAATAGTGTTTGGACTGTCCAGACGTCAATTTATTACTTGGCATATAGAAATGATATGTGTGATATTTAGACTGGTTTAATATATTCCATCTTTTCTATGGGAAATATTTATCATTGTATACGCGCCTCTTCTTAAATTATACAATACTTAGTGAAAGATTGAACCTATGGGTTTATATCTAAAAGATTAAAAATCTCAAGTACAGCCAAATTAAAACCAAACTGTGAATTAATTAAGTCAGGATACAGGGCTTCATCATTTAAAACTTCAAATATTTCTCTTGACAATTTTATTAAAAATATAAATGTGAGATTTCTAATTTTAAACGTAAAACTTGATATTTTAAATATTGTACCAATATTGAGGCGAAAGTTGCGCTTTCAGACTTGTAATGCTATTCCTGCATTCTCGAATACTTGTATTCGGTTTGCCGCAAAACTTTCGAGCACAATGGAACCCTAATGGCATTGGAATCACTGTAATTGCCAGTATTTGATGGAACGGGAGCCATAGCAATGGCAAAAGAGCAATATTAAATTCCCTAATCCAGTGCACAAAATAATGGACAGAACGGCATATCATGGTTTTTATAAATGTCAAAATAAGTGGAAAATGTGATTGTTAAAAACTTAGTTAACTCAATATTCAGCTGTGACTGTTGTGTCAGGAGAGACTCAAAATTGATCGATTGATTTATTAAAATTGATTGATCAATAATCAAACCATGAAAATAGCCCCGGCTATAGCTAGCTAACAGGCCCAATCACTTACAATGAGAGATCTCACAAACCCCCCTTGGCTTGTGTTAGCTAGATGAGATTAAAAAATTTTGGTTGTGTTTTCGCCATAACTTTAAACCTACGTAATGCAAATTTGGAATATATATTATATTTGAAAAAAATGAATTCAAAAGCTAACAAAAAAAAAGCGCTCTACTAATATGTGATAAAAAATATGTCCCGACCTTATTGTGTCGAAATATGTGTTCACATTGCAATTTATTTAAACAACTTATACAGGTGATAACGCAGCCAAAAACCAATTACTATAAACCCGCTGCTTTTTAACATCAGATCAAGGGTTTTCTTCAATGTAATAACATATCAGATGACATGGCTCTGATTTTAATCAAAATTTCGATCTTAACTCTTCACCGGCCATTGTCGGGACGAGTTTTCTTAGTTCTTTTGAACACGTTCAAGTAATATGCCACATCAATTGTTATAGAACTTTTTCATGCAATTTTTTAATTTCCCTTAAACGTGCCATATACCTATCAGCTTTAAATGTGGCATGTTATTGAATATTTGCAATTATGCTTCGTGCTCCGGAGACTGATTCTAATATGTTATTTAATTTCTATTTTTTTCAAATTCTGTAATTTGTCTTCTGTGTATTCAAAACTAGTATATAGCGGGCAGACCCTATCGTGAATTGTTCGAGCGGATCTGCCCACTGTTTGGCTGGTTCAATAGCAATCTAGGCTGGGTAGTCAGCTGCTCCAAGCTGCGGCAGCATAAAGCTGGTTTGATCAGCTGTGCAGCTGCCACAGCTGCTGCCGAGGCAGGAGGGAGCAGCTGACTTGCCTGGCTTGGGGGCCGTGAAAGGTAGAATGTTGAGATTTCTATTGAGCGAAAGGGGATTTAAAAATAATTATTGTAATGCATAATAATATATAAATAATCTGTAATAATCTCTGTATTTGTTTAAACATTACTTCCAACAATTTCAACCCAAAACTTTATTGAAAAAATGATTTTGCGGTCTGATTTTTCTAGTCACTTGTTTTTTTTAACATGCATCTCCGAGTATTTAAGCGATAAAAAATTTGAATTTAATCAAAAGAGCACCCTTGTCACCATTTGGAACTTTCAAACTGGAATTTGCAATCCAACACCAAAGACAATTTTGATATTTGGCCTAAAATCTATTCTACGAAACCGTCGATATTTTTCAAAATTTTTGTGTGCCAAACCTGTTACCTTAAACTACGGCTGAGATAAATGTTCAAATTGCCAATATTTTGATTAATAGTAATGATTGCCTTCTCACTACGGTATGAGCTTATATTGTGGCGTGATAGTATGCTTTTGGATTAATTCTTCCTTTTAAGTATTAACGACTTCTTTATTAACTTGCTCACTCCACTTCATTTCCTCATTTTTACTGAATTTGATTATATTTTTCTATCTCCCAATAGGACTGTATAGGTATATTTAGACATAGAAATATTTAAATCTGTGATTTTTAACAATTTATAAAGAAAATTGCATTTCTGGGTGTGTCAGTACCATGGTCAATGCAATGTTTAAAAAACAATTTTCTCATTTTTACAAAATTTACTAAATTTGGTTAAATAACTTTAAGGGAAATTTTAGAAGAAATGGAAAATTTATTAAACTTTTGATGTGTGCATAGCTTTCTTCCTTGAAGGGAGTATCATTAGATCTTGAAAAATTGATTGTAATGAATTTTAAACGCCAATATTATGTAAGCATCTAGTTATAGAATTTAAATTTTAAGTCGTTAAACATTTAACATTTTTGTCAAATTTCAAATTAAATTCTCGCCGTTTCTTTCCAAAAAATAGAATTTTAAATGTTAAATGTAAAAGATATTTAACGAATTGTACAGTTTATGGTTTAAGGATATGTGTAACCCCCGCGAAAATGGCCCAATCCGGCCCCAATTCAATCTTGCAACAATTAAAGGATCAACTGTACTCAGAAGCCGGATCGGGTCATAACAGCCTATATTGCACTTAGGCTTCTCACTTCACCGATATATTTTATCCATCTATTTATTTAATTATGTTGGGATTAGTAATTATATATATATTTACAACATGCTTGGTTTTCCTATTCCAGAAAATGAACCAAATTTGCATGGAAACTTAATATCGGTAAATGTCCCTCAGATGGCCATGATGCCACTGACAACTAAATTTATCGGGTCTTCTTCTGGTTTCCATGACTTGAAGCATAAAAGTCATCGATTTTATCATTGCGATATGCTGCAAACTCAAAGAGGCAATAAATGCAAAATATATTACAATTTTAGAAATGAAAAAAATATCTTTTAAAAGACAAAGCTATTTTGATTATCCTCTTTTTTGTTATATCCTTAATGCTGCGAGCAAACATTTCAAAAGTCATTTCAAAACAGCTTAAGTACTTTGAAAAGCTTATCCTCCGCATTAATGATTAGTTACCTGAATCGTCTTCCTCAATAAGGCGCCAAAAATTGTCAAGATTTGTCCTTCCGATGACTGCCCTCCTTAATTGGGGCAATATTTGTCAGCTCATACTAGATCATAAATTAAAAACCATTGCCAAACTAAGTTTGCCTTTTAATCTGCAAGTACTTGTATACATTTCCCCTGATTTATTTTAGAAAATGCGCAACCGTTTCAGAGCCACCAACATAGCGGTCTAGGGTAATGTTGCGCATTTTCAAATTGTTAAGTGATATTATCCTCGTCGTTTAAACACAAACAACCAAACTAAGAATTCCTCGGATGTCCGGCAGCGTGTGAATGATCTCGCTACACTTCGCCTCAAACTCTGTGATATTCGCCAACCATTTGGCTAACTGGTGAAACGGGGTAGCACCGCCAGGGAGGGCCGTATCTCAAATTTGTGATTTTTAAATATTTGCATTTTTACCATCTTCCGCCTGACAAATAAGCTTGTTAACTCTCCCTGGTGCGTTGTTGCCCTGTACATTTCTCTGTTGTCTAGCTAAGGTCTGATCTCCGTCCCCGGCCGAGGTCTTCAAGGAAGACACCATGTTGGATCTCAGTTTGTGTTTGAACGGATTCCAACTCTCTGATAATCTGAGCTCAAATTCATTGTTTTCACTCTCAGTTTGGGCATGTTTCTCTTACACCTGTAATATGCACCTGTACAAATGTATCCTGAAGTTTTGTCATGGGTTGGATTGTTTACCATTGGTTTCTCTCAATCCATGCCTTCCAACCCGGTCTCAATACTTCAGGTCCAGGATGGATCTTACAGTTCTGGGTATTAATACATAAGTATATATATCATATATACAATACAACCATTTTGGCAATTATTAAGAGAACTATTGATAATGATTGAACCTAACATTTAGAGACCGTTAAAATATTTGTCTTTCAATGAATATTTAAAGATCGTACCCGTCTAGTATATTTATTTATATATATATATGTACGGTTGTTATCATGTTTAATCTTAATCTTTGACTTGGTCTTCTCTACTACATGTATCTTACACAGTTCAAAGAGCTTAAATCTTCCCTTTAAACTTACACAAATTAAGGTTGTTTTTCCTAAAAGCATTTTTCAAAAATTGTGATAATTATTGAGATTGACCACAAGAGACCAGAATGGAAAAAAGTTTGTTATGAATTGCTTTTTGTCTTTTCTGCATAAATTTCAATATATTTTGTATTTATAACCGAGAATTGTTTGTAGTCGTATTTTGCAATGTTAAAAACCTGGCTGATTTCGGATTCTCTTTAGATCCGGAAATTATATGTTTCAGAATCCCAAGTGCTTTTACATATATTCGTAGTGTAATAATAATACGTGTGGACAGTTATAATAAATATTTTTTGTGAAATATTAGTTTAATTAGGAGAGAGACATGACATGATGTGACATTATTTTGAATTTTTGAGGGGTGAGGACAAAGGAAGTAAATCTGTAGGGATGGATGGACCAACACGAGCCTTCTTTTTTAAAGGTACTTCTAAAGGGAAGTATTGCAACGAGTTTAAGAAGGAATTTAATATTGCAAGGGATATAAAGGAAGTGAAGATTTCAAGGGATATAAAGGGAGTAAAAATTGCAAGAAATGTAAAGATTACAAGAGGTATAAAGAGAGTAAATATTTCAAGGGATATAAATGGAGCGAAGATTACAAGGAATATAAAGTGGGTATGATTTCAAAGAATTTAGAGGGAGAACAAAGTGTGAGGAATAAAAAAAGAGTAAAGATTGCAAGGGATAAAACGGGAGTAAAGATTACAAGGAGTATAAAGGGAGTAAAGACTATATCCCCTGTAAACTTTACTCCCTTTATATCCCTTGTAACCTTCCCTTTCTATCCCTTGTAACCTTTAATCCCTTTATATCCCTTGCAGTCTTCACTCTCTTTTTATCCCTTGCAATCTTTACTCCCTTTATATCCCTTGCAATCTTTACCCCCTTTATATACCTGAAATCTTTACTCCCTTTATATCCCTGAAATCTGTACTCCCTTTATAACCCTTGCAGTCTTTACTCCCTTAATACCCCTTGTAATCTTCACTCCCTTTTTATCCGTTGAAATCTTTACTCCTTTTATAACCCTTAGGGATATATAGAGAGTGAATATTACAAGGGATATAAATTGGGAGTGAATATTACAAGGGATATAAAGGCAGTGAATATTACAAGGGATATAAAGGCAGTGAAAATTACAAGGGATATTAAGGGAGTGAAGATTACAAGGGATATAAAGGCAGTGAAAATTACAAGGGATATAGAAGGCAGTGAAAATTACAAGGGATATTAAGGGAGTGAAGATTACAAGGGATATAAAGGCAGTGAAAATTACAAGGGATAGAAGGCAGTGAAAATTACAAGGGATATTAAGGGAGTGAAGATTACAAGGGATATAGAAGGAGTAAATATTACAAGGGATAAAAAGGGAGTAAAAATTGCAAGGAATGTAAAGGGGAGCAAAGATTAAAATTTTAAAGGGAGTGAAGGTTACAAGGGATACAAAGGCAGTGCAAATCACAAGGGATATAAAGGGAACAAAGAATGCAAGGGATTTAAAGCGGGATACAGGGTTACCCACACAGGATGAGATTTCAGGTACGAATGTACAGAAATTTTACTTTGTTTTTACTTATACAAAGAGAACCAGAAAACTGTATTTAATAGAATGACGACATTAAAGTGCGTTTGATGGTGTTATAAAAAGCAACAGACGTCCTAGTAGCTAAAAAAAATTGTATTAAGTCTGTGTCCACTATTTAAAATCATAACTTGAGTCTAAATAAAAGTCGTTTTTCTAATCCACAGTTTTCTTGTTTTCACCAATTTTATAACACGCAACTCTGCATGCAACTTCTTTCTTACTTTGCCAAATCATTAAATAGGCCAATTAAAGCAGAAGACTTAATTAAACCCTGGAATCGACATATTTTAAGAGTTTCAGGTCGCCTTTATAGTCGCATTTTTTGTGGATAACTCTATATTCCTGACGCTAGATTGACAACTCTAAAGACGACCTTTTAAATCTTAAACCGAGGTAATACGATCTAGTAAGGTTTTTCATAATCTATCACAAACCTAATTTTAATTTGCCCTGCACATTTTTTTACGAATAGATTTGTTTCCTTTCTAGCTAAATAAATTAATGCTAAAATCGATTATTTAGTTTTCATTATTAATTGAATTTCTAATTTTCTTTGAATTTATTCGCAGATTTCTTCAAATTCTTTAAATGTCGTCTTTTCAATAATAGTTATAGAAATTCTGCGAACATCTTTGTGAATAACGAGAAACTAGAATAATGAGATAATAGAAACTAATAATTGAACAAGATTACTTATTTTCGATGATAAGATTAATTTTTATTTTCTCAAAATGTTCCAAAACATGACGTCTGTAGTTTATTGTAAAACATTTTTACATTTTATGTCGTCGTTAATTAATAATTTGAAAAAAAACTAATTCCGAAAGCGTATCCACCCCCAAATCAGGAGTTTTAAACGTCGAATTTGCGCTCAAACTCAGGATTTACAGATCTTTAAAAAGTGAAATATGTCTCAAATGAATTCTAAAGAAGTTTTCCACAACACTGCGTCCTCAGTTCAACTACCTTACATAGCCGGTCACTCCCTTTAAGTCCTCATATATTTGAGAAACACCTAACACCAATTTGACAAGTGAGATTAATTTTTGACTGTTCTATTATTTTATTTATTTCTATTTCACTCATTTTTTATATTTTGACCATTATGAAAGATTGAATTTGAAAAGTCTTAATTAAGCAGACGACATTTTAGAAATCCCTGGATTTGGAGAGACAAGGCTTTTCCCTACTTCAGACTTAAACGAGTACGACTGAACTGAAAATTGTCAATCCTAATGATTCCATACATGCATCTGTTAACTCAATTTGCTTCATATTGACGATTTTTGATAATTTTGATATCTACTATTCGAATGGTGTAAAATAAATCCTTCAATCATTAACTTAGCAAAAATTTAAGTTAGTTTGGGAATTTCTTTAGATTCTCTCAGATTTGGAGCTTAAGTTCTTATGTTTATTTATCGATTCATATATCGAAATAAAGCATTTTCAAAAATTATTTATAGCAAATATTTTTTTCTTCAGGTCAAGGTTACAAAAAGAAAAGAATATTATAAAAACTACCAAGTATTTATGAAAGTTAAAGTGATGTTATTTTTTGTTTACAGCCGAAATGATACAATCTGTTTTTCAATAAGATGTATTCTTGAAAGGTTAGAAGAATTAAACTGTGAAGTAAAGGATTATTCCCAGTATTTGGATGGTAAACAATGAACTAAATATTGCTGGTGCTGCATTTGGTTCAGTTGTTGTTGTTGTTGTTTCGCATTGTGTATGCAGACCACCAGGGCACAAGCCATCATCCTAAACAGAAGAGATTTTAAAAATTGATTTTTAGATGAAAGATAATAAATAATTCGTTCTCTGAAATATAGACAACTCTGAAAGTTATTCATGAGATTTGTTGACAGCCTTACTTTTTTTGTAGCTCTAAGCAGTTACATTTCAAAAACCAAACGCACTTGTTTCTAGCTAGGGCTGGGCGCGTTAACGGTGGAACGATCGTTCTTTGCCAAGAACGAACGGAACGATCAAGAACGATCCCATCGTTCCGAAAAAAACGAACGCTTAGAACGCGTTCTTAAAAATATTGGAACGATTTGTAAAAGAACGGAACGGAACGGAACGGGAATTGCTTGAAAAGAACGGTTCAATTCGTTAACGCGTTCTTATTATCAAGAACTTGTTCTAAGTTGGAAACGCATTTTAAATCAGGAATGTGTTCTAAATCATCTAGAAATAGTTAAAGATTTTTTATTTAATCACCCAACCCCCCTACTCCCGCCCCTCCCCCCCGCTCTCACAAAATTATACATTGCTCAGAATTATCTAAGCTTATTCTTTTAACCCTAAATCTAAAATATATAATTTAAAGTATTATTTACGGCCGTGAGGAATTTTTTATTTAAAAATTGTAATTTTTTTACTTTTTAACCAACTCTTTTCTATAAAACTTTTGTCTTTGATGTAATTGTCCGTTACTAAGAACGGAACGGGGGATGGAAACGTTCTTAATCAAGAACAGAACAAGAGGGATGCAACCGTTTTTCAACTAAGAACGCCAAGAACGGAACGGAACGGGAAGACCGTTCTTCTACTCAGAACGGAACGGAACGGAACGAGAACGGAACGATAAAAAAGAGGAACGAGAACGGAACGATTTAGGTGAAGGCCCTCGTTCTAGAACGGAACGGAACGATTTCAAAAAAGTCGGAACGTGCCCAGCCCTATTTCTAGCTTGGGTTTAAAATCACTGTTAATATTTGCTTTAGAGCGTGCGCACTTTGCGTCTTGATTTATGCAGTGCGTTTTGATCTGAGTCGCTAAAACTATTTTTTTTATTTAAAATAGCTTACCGGTACACAAGACCATGTTTGGTTAATCATATTAACATTAATACGCTCCTCCTCTTTACATGAGATATCTTGTCCGCCCCCAGGCATCTTACTGCTACAGTAAAACCCTTTTCTAAACAAAATATATGATAAAGAACGATAAACATATTTATAATTTGTTAGTTTTTGTATTTCATTTCATAGTTAAAGAGTTTGTATGGATAATTTCAAGCTGGCTTCCATTTAAAGAGATGCATCGCGGATTCACAACGGCACCCTTTAAACATTTGACTGATCTTGGATAACGGACTTTTCCTTTTTTATCTCTTTAAGTGAAGGTCACCTAAACTTAAGCTTACAATTCCTTTAAATGTTCTACTATGCGCTTTAAAATAAGATTTTTTACTATATTGTAGTGATCCTAGTGACCCTAGAAACTTGGGCTTATTCTAAAATTATTTGCGACTTTAATGAAGACTTATAAACCCTGTCTCATTCTTCGAGCCATTCTGTTTTTGTTTTTCTTCATTCGTTTCCGAAAATCAAAGACAATTTTAACGTCGTCAATTGCAACAATACCAACGTTCATTGGGACACCCTGTATAATTTTAATATTTAAACTCTTGAAATAAGACAATTTTTTAAGTCTTCTGTCTAGATTATTGTCATTCAATGAATAATTAAATGATTTAGCGAAGAAAGAAACAATTGTTTAGAGATCAAATCAAATATATATATTTGTCCCAAGCCAAAAACATAGAAAATATCATATTTTAAAACATATTTATAAACTTGAGACGGGGAGGCATTGATAGCCAGGGGCTGTTTAACACGCAGCCTCCAAGATGCAAGTAAATGTTAATTTCATACTGTCGTCTCTGAAGTCTCATTCTTTGTAGGTAACCCTGTATATTTTACAAAAATTAAGGTAATATTTAAATTAAATTATTTTAACAATCCCATTTAATCTTTAAACTAACCTGCAGTCATCATTAATCCAGAGTTGACCGTCACATTCACATTCTCCTATATCTCCGTTTCCAGGACATTCTATTAATAGATACCATTTTATTATTCATTATATTCTGTGGAAAAGTCGTTTTAAAATTTTTAAATGTGATGATATTCTGGAAAATAAATTCATCTTTTCGAAATACACAAAACAAATCATGAATAATTCATGGCAATTTTTAGTTTTTTGATAGTAATTATTTTTAATAATTTTTTTCACAAATTTTTTAATTCCAATCTTACCAACATGAAATTCTCCTGGACATATCCTGTTTAGGCCAGGTCTGGAAAAATGATTCTATTTATTGTTATATATTTGTTTAAAACACAGTTGGAATAAACTTTTTAATTCTTAATACATTAAACTTACTAAAAATATAAACACAATATAACATGTATGGATTATGTTCACATATGCAGTCGTTGTCGCATATATCAATACAATGAAGACGACTTTCAGTTTTAGTTTTGATTTATATCAAGGTTTTTGACAGCATGGGTACACATAAGTATGAAAACAAAGAGAAGCTGTCGATTAAAAAAAGCTTCTCTTTTATTATTTGTAAACTTGTAGTTCGAAAGGCTTGTAAACAATCAAAACTTATATTAAAAAGTCGTCTTCATTGTATTGATATAATCGCCTACCACTTTACTTAACATTCTGTTCCTGATTCCAAACAATATTTTCGTAATTTTTGAGGTGGTTTGAGTAGTTTAATATTTCGAACAAAATAAATTAATAAATTTTACTCACGAAAAGGATTTAGGAACACATTCCCAATCATATTTTCCAACATCAACTATAAGAATCTCGTCAGGTCTACATGATTTTATACAACCATCAGCCTTTACACCTTCAGGGAACCCAGACTCCATACAGTAGAAACCCTGCAATAGTATTCCATAATAAACAGTAGACACCCTGCAATAGTATTCCGTAATAAATAGTAGAAACCCTACAATATTATTCAATAATAAACAGTAGAAACCCTGCAATAGTATTCCGTAATAAATAGTAGAAACCCTGCAATAGTTTTCAATAATAAACAGTAGAAACCCTGGAATAATATTCCATAATGAATAGTAGAAACCCTGAAATAGTATTCCATGATAAACAGTAGAAAATTCTGTAATAGTATTCCATAATAAATAGTAGAAACCCTGCAATATTATTCAATGATAAACAGTAGAAACCCTGCAATAGTATTCCATAAAAAACAGTAGACACCCTGCAATAGTATTCCGTAATAAATAGTAGAAACCCTGCAATAGTATTCCATAATAAACAGTAGAAACCCTGCAATATTTTTCAATAATAAACAGTAGAAACCCTGAAATAGTATTCCGTAATAAACAGTAGAAACCCTGTAATAGTATTCCATAATAAACAGTAGAAACCCTGCAATAGTATTCCGTAATGAACAGTAGAAACCCTGCAATATTATTCAAAAATAAACAGTAGAAACCCTGCAATAGTATTCCGTAATAACCAGAAGAAACCCTGCATTAGTATTCCGTAATAAACAGTAGAAACCCTGCAATAGTATTCCATAATAAACAGTAGAAACCCTGCAATAGTATTCCATAATGAATAGTAGAAACCCTGAAATAGTATTCCATGATAAACAGTAGAAAATCCTGTAATAGTATTCCATAATAAACAGTAGAAACCCTGCAATATTATTTAACAATGAGCAGTAGAAACCCTGCAATATTATTTATTAATAAACAGTAGAAACCCTGTAATAAACAGTCGTCTTAACTCTTCTTTATCCTGGAAATTATAATTTAGATTTCTTTATATACATAATTATCCTCTAAAAGCAACTTAATTTATTTAAAATGTATAGATAGTTGGTTTTGAAACTTTAAGTACTGCATACTGATTTTAAGTACTGCAAACTGGTTTTAAGATTTTAGGTACTGCAAACTGATTTTAAAATTTTAGGAAAAGCAAACTGCAGTTTACCTCTGTACAGTCCTTGTTGATAAACAACTGCTTTCCACACTAAAAAACGCTTAATTAGTTTCTTAATTGTTTTTATTTATATTGTTGCCAGGCATTTAGATAAAAGTGTTCAAATTTTATAATTGTCCAATATATGATTCATGTCCTTGATAGCTATGGTTACTTTTAAATTAAAAAGCAAAGTAGTGAAAATGTCTATGGGTTGGCCGGAATTTTTTAACAGCTTGATTTTTAGAAAAAAGAAAAATTTCCCTTTGGGCAGCAAAAATTTGTTAAATTAAAAAAATGTTTTGGGCATCCTACAACTTTTGTAATTTTTGTGTAGCCAAGGACCTGTGTATTTTAGAACATAAAGCGCATTTATATTTTATGGTAAGAAGTAATTGGGAAAATTCTCATCGGTTTTTGCTTGAGAGCTTCCAATCTTTGGATCACTGTGAGCCTAGTACAAGACACTGTAAACTCATTTCAAGTACCGGGCCGACATTGAATCTGCTAGAGCAAGCTGTACAGTACATATACGGATAATTTAAGGCAAACGGGACTGTACACTAACTGAACAATACCCTTCTAGTGAAATTTATGTAAAGAAGATTGGAAGAATTATATAATTTTTACCTCACATGTTCCTAGGGTGTTGTTGGCGTAAGAGCAGAGGACTGTCGAGGATTTGGTTGTTGTACTCATAGTTGTTGTTGTTGTTGATGTTGTTGTTGTTGTTGTTGCTGCTGAACATCCAAAGTTAAATGCTCTATTTAAGCATCTTCCATCATCCTGTATAGTTATAATAAACATAATTTTATTTGATGAGAAAAATCTTTCAAACATTTTAGAAACTTATTACTCGCATCGAACTCTAATATTCTAAATCCTATATTTTTGCAACCTGATGTTGCAAACCTTAGTTGTTTGTAAATTTGACTTTGCCATTTGGTTGCAAAATATATAAGGATAAGATATTTATCAGTTCATGTGTCTGGTAAAATAAAATAAATTTTTAGCTTTTAATAATTATAAAATGTTACCTCTATACATTTCAGGCTCAAGGAAGTATTGAGGCTGAGATTTATATCCACAATTGTGTTATCTGTGCAGGTTATATTATTATTGATGAAACGGTCATTACAGGTTCTAAAAATATATATATATTTGAAGTTAATTTACTTTATAACCATATATTTTTATTATATTTTCCGTCATTAATGAGACTGTAATCGTGGATGTTACATTAAGAATTAAGGTTGTCTGCATTGATAAAAGTTTGATAGCTTTTCATAAGGAAGTTACTTTTGTTGAAAAATTTTATTAATTTGGCCCAGACTTAAGTTTGGGCCGAAAATTCAAGGTTTTCCCAGGTTACATTCCCTATTTTTATTCTTATTCAATTAGTCCCAAAAACACGCGAAATGGATCCTTTCTGCAGGAATATTTTCAGTCATATTTATATCTATCATTCTAGGTCCGTTAAAATACCGTTAAAGACATTATATACTGAGATATTGAAATACTATATATAGCCAAAAAATAAAGTATTAATTGCCAAATACGAAAAAATGACAGTAAATGGGTGATAATGTGTTCAAAAATAAGATTTAAACTTTGGCGTGTAGTAACATTACCTTGCTGTTTTGCAGTCTGCTGATACGAAGTACTGTTGAGGACAATCACATTCTCCAAACGGACAACTTTCCTCTTCACACTTCTCACAATCTAAAAACAGTAGAGCCCATCAAACTTTGGAATTGGAAGACGACATTCAGATAATTTTATTTATAGTTCAGGTTGCTTTGATATCAAATTATAGTACCAGCAGCTTATAACCCACCTTATTAATTGAAATAGGCCTGAGTACGCTGCACACTTGCTGATTTTTTGTTCATTTGAATGTACAAAATCATATTTAGAGTCTAACAGTTGTCTTTCTATAGTTATCTGTTTTATTGATCTCACTGTATCAAAATAAGCTTACTTGTACGCAAGACAACGATTGGTTATTCATTTTTATACTATATTGCCATTTTACCCATAGATATTTCATCGAGCCCATTTCTAATGTTCCCCATATTAAAACAGTTTTATGGACTCGTTTTGTACAATTTGTGACCAGTTTATCAAATTGTCATAAGCTATGTATTCGACTTTTAGTAGATCTAAGTAAACATGATTTAAGAACTGTTTCATGTAAAAATCTTGAATCTATTGCACAAGATTGTAATATACAATCTAGAAATCTAAACAAATTTTGCGTGAAACAAAATATGATATAAAATCATATTTCTTCAGACCAAGAATGGAAATCACCCATTCTTCATGAATTACTTAAAGTTAAAGAAGATAATTTTGTTCGAAACAACTTTGATGATAATGAGATCGCAACCATGATCAACTTTTTGTGTTCTGACTAGAAACTATATGTATATATTATACTTTATTCTTGTTTTTGTCTTATCATATTGTACCATTTTTCCTTTGTGTACGAAATAAATCTATAATAATAATAATATACAATAACTGGAAGTAGGCCAAATATAGATCTGGTAAAGGTAAAATAAGGCAAACCTTTTTTTTTTATTTTCATAAAAATTCATAGAGAATTGTACAACATCATTTTAATATAGAGTTGCAGTGCAGTATTTTCTTTGTTTAAAATTTCCTACTTGTAAAAATACTGAGGGATTACTGTGCTCTGCAGCATTCTTTGTTTTTATGCAGTGAGAACAAAAAAACTCTGGAGTAGGAAGACGACTTTTAGACTTAAGTAATGACTTTAAATGAGAAACAGCAATTGTGCAGTGTAAACAGACTCAATTCACTTAATGAATGCTTTTAAAGTTACTTAAACGCAAATAAACATTGATTTAATGTCGTCTTCCTATTCTACAGTTTTCTGGTTTTCACTATAACTAAAAGAAAATTCGAAAGTTAGTGGAAAAATAAATAATTCCTTTCATTTTCTCTTTTACCTGTGTTCATTTTCCCAGGACATTTTCGAGCTAAATCAATAGAATAATCAACACACCTCCAGAAACTCTCGTTTCTAAAAAATGTAAAAAAAAGTTGTGAAAGAAGATTTCTTGGGTCCTTTCAGGTAATCTTCTAAAATCTGGCGTTTTATGTATTTTTTGGAACATTTCTGGGTCAAGCTCTCACGCCAAAATCGATGAGAAGTTTGCCAATTGCTTCGCCGAAAAAGTAAAAAGTTGGAGGGTGAGCTTTTCCCTACTCTTTATCAATTTAACATAAGACATTGTGAACCATATCCCATAAACTACCCTGTTGTAAAAGTCGTCTTTGACAAACTACATCTCCATCAGACCTCCGTCCACTTTCTTCTCCAAACCAAATACTGTTCAAGGTTTCTGCATAAACGTAAACAAAATCCTCGTGCAACAATAAGATTTAAATTCGTAAAAAAATAGAAACAATTTACGCTTAAAATTCAGTGAATCATTTTGCAAACTAATAGTGAATTAATTTTTTACCAAATGAATATTTTTTTTCAGAAATTGAATAGTTTAGACTCCGATTCCAACCACTATTCCCGTACTATACGACAATAGATCGTAAGTTCATGTTTGATTCACAATAGTACCCATTTAAAATATTTCATTTATTAATTCCCATCAGTACCTTAAAATATTTCTTGGTCGATTCACAACAGAACCTTTCCTTTAAAATTCCTATTTATCAGTTTCAATAAACATTTAATTAGTTGTAATCAAATAGTTACATTTTATTCACATTTGTTCGTCAATCAAATAGTTACATTTTATTAACAATTATTATTCACATTTGTTCGTCAATCAAATAGTTACCTTTTATTAACAATTATTATTCACATTTGTTCGTCAATCAAATAGTTACATTTTATTAACAATTATTATTCACATTTGTTCGTCAATAACAATCTGTATTTTGTAGGAAACCTCGTTACTGAAATATATTTTCACCAGAAGTTATCGTCTACGTATATGTGTGGGACTCCGCCTAGAGTTTGTAATTCTTGAGAAGCGCCTTTACCTTGGAGAATATATATCCCGTTCTTACTTTTATTCTCCTACCTCCTGCTTCGAGTTGCATTGCTTTAGCTCCTATTTATCTCCATTTCGAGCCTATATCCTTTTGTTTGGTTCACAGACATGTTTTTGTACAGTAAACTGTACAGTACAGCATGTATTGTACATTGTATAGTGTATAACTGTAGATACAAACCTAGGGTCTACAAGAAGAATTTTTCCCTCACCACAAGTTATACCACACCCACTTGTACTGTTGGAGCAGTAGTAGCCCTGTAAATTATAAACTTTAAAGGACTGTACTATTGGAACAGTAGCAGCCCTGTAAATTATAAACTTTAAAGGACTGTACTGTTGGAACAGTAGTAGCCCTGTAAATTATAAACTTTAAAGGACTGTGCTGTTGGAACAGTAGTAGCCCTGTAAATTATAAACATTAAAGAACTGTACTGTTGGAACAGTAGTAGCCCTGTAAATTATAAACTTTAAAGGACTGTTGGAACAGTAATAGCCTTGTAAATTATAAACTTTAAAGGACTGTGCTGTTGGAACAGTAGTAGCCCTGTAAATTATAAACTTTAAAGGAACTGTACTGTTGGAACAGTAGTAGCCCTGTAAATTATAACTTTAAAGGAACTGTACTGCTGGAACAGTAGTAGTCCTGTAAATTATAAACTTTAAAGAGACTGTACTGTTGGAACAGTAGTAGCCCTGTAAATTATAAACTTTAAAGGGACTCTACTGTTGGAACAGTAGTAGTCCTGTAAATTATAAACTTTAAAGGGACTGCACTGTTGGAACAGTAGTAGTCCTGTAAGTTATAAAACTGTTAGCGTAATTTCAATTGATCATCCATTAATAGATTGTGGCATGTCAAATTCCCATCTATACCCACAAAAGCTTTAGCAAAAAATAGATATCCATGTTTTGTTTTTTTAAACTGTTTATTTTTATTTGTGGTTTCCACATTTTTGATGAGACTAAGGTTTCAAGGAAACTGCCGTTGTGAATCGGAATTGGTCATCTATTTTAAAAGGAGGGTGGGTCACTTGAAATTAAGATGACAGTCCCTTTAAGAGTGAGGACTTGAACTTCAAAAATTCTTGAATACGTACATAGCATTTATATTTTGTTTTATTACCATTTAATCATTTTTATTGTTTTCAAGATTAGAAGTTTAAATTAATAAAATGATAAAAACATAAAGTACGTTAATTTGATAGATGACAAATCCATAATTAAAAACAAGATAAAGTTCAAAATTACTAAATAATAAATATTTATAAGGCATTTCTAATTTTTATTGTGTAGTAATAATGATAATAATAATGATGGTAAAAAGTGACAATTTTACTCAAATATTACTTTCAAACTATTTTACAGATTTTTCATTTCATCAATTGCAGGGTAAGGTGTCAAAATTTCAAATTGGGTCTGATTTAAGTAATTTGATCACGAGACCTAAAAATGTATTAAAAGCTATAAATATCTGATATTGGCCTAAACTAAATCCACAGAAAATCGGTTTATTTTAAATATTCTTTATAGAAACATCGGATCAACATTGTTTATAATCAACCTTGCATCGGACAATCATAAAAATTTAAAGCAGAACCAATCGATCAAAAATCTATCTAAGGTTCATAATTTATCCCCTTTCCATTCTTCAGCTTCCCTCTTTTTGATTTAAGAGTTCTAGGATTTTTACAATTTTAAAAATTGAAAATGAAACCTGTGTGCAATCTTTGTTTATAAATATTTGTTCAGCGCAGCCGCATTCTCCTAGATTGTTGTTCCCAGGGGTACATTCAGACGGGGCCTCACCTCTTTAAAAAATATTTTTCCTGGCTGTGCGTTTTGCATTAATATTGAAATGTACAAATATTTTGAAACCCCGAACAGACATTTTGACATTCTAAACAAAAGTTTGACTTTTTAAATAAGGATTTTGACTTCCTGAACAGGAATTCTGACTTCCTGAACAGGAATTCTGACAGGAATATTAACTTCCTGCGCAGAAATTCTGACTTCCTGAACAGGAATTCTGATTTCCCATACAGAAATTTTAACTTTCTGAACAGGAACAGTGACTTCTTTAACAGGAATTTCGACTGCTTGAACAGGAATTCTGACTTCCTGAACAGAAATTCTGACTTCCTGAAGAGAAATTCTGACTTCCTAAAAAGGAATTCCGACAAATTAGTTCTTTGGTAAGAAAAATCATTCCACGGGGTTTGAGTTTCTAGCAGAGCCTAAATTTATAGAGTTGAAATGTTTTTTATCATGAAAACTCACAAATGATATTAACTAATCTCAAAGTAGAGTTTGAAGCAATTGTTCTTTCCTTTCCCAGGTAACAAAAGTAAGGAATTTCCTCAAATTCTCTAATTTTGGTGATAATGGGTTACCAACAAAGGATGAGACTTTAACGACGACCTATAACTCTTTAAATAAAAGGCTAGTCAAAAGACTGAACTTTCTGCCTTCAATATAATAATGACAAATTATTTGATAAGGCCCCAGAAAGAAATAAGTTTACCACTGCATAAAAATAAAAATAATTAGACTGCAAAAATTATGAAAAGTCGTCTCATGGTTGTGGGTAACTCAATTCATTGATGAAAATTCTGATTATACCTGACTACCCCTCCTAGAAGACCTAACCCAACAAGGCAGAAATAAACTAGAAATAAAACATTAGATAGATTTATAAAAAAAACTTTTAAAAAAGAACTCACAGTGACAACCAGAATAAACTCTTACAATATCATGTTAATTATTCAGAGCTGAAAACTTTAGATTGGGACATCCTTAATCCCGATCGGTTAATCTCTCATCTCTCATTGGCCAACCCAAAAAACTCTTGACCAATGAGAGAGGAGTTTTTCTTCTTGAATTAGTTAATTCCGTTAAACATTCAAAGTTACCAGTCTAGATTTGGGTTTTAAAGGCATAACCTTAAATCACTTTTAAACCAGGTTTAAACTATCTTTAAAATCCCGTGTCAGATCTCACATAGATGACCCAATATTATTAAACAAATGCATTAATTTTTAATGAAATTTGGGGGAAAGGAATTGAGTCTTGCCACAAACTCTGATTTTCTAATCACTATATCTTTGGAACCAAATGTTGCAGACCTTAGATATTTCAAACTATGAATTCTGTTAGATCAAATAATCTGATTTTGAAATATCAAAGGTTTACAACATCGAGTTCTAAAGCTATTGAGATTTAAATATTTGATTTTGTTCCAACGACTCAATTCCTTTGAGATATCTTTTCTAAATTGCAAAGAAATCTTTTTTGATGATGACTTAAACAAACCTTTAGATGCCATCGTAAGGCGACTATTAGAACTAGGAACAATAATTCTTGATAAACATTTATATAATCTTAACGGGAGCCTTGCAAAATATTGAATGTTAAAAATGTAAAAAAACTTTTTCGCGTTTTTTTACTATGCAATCTTCCAATTTGTTAAAATGCAAATATTACATACCCCCACCCCCTCCTATTTATTTTTGATTATTTTCTATCGTCCCCGTACAAATTTCTAATTTACAACTTAGATAAATTTTATGACCCGAAATTATTATTGATTAAAATTAAGCTTGTCACATATCTAAAATTTTCCAAAGTAATTTATGAATTACGTAATAGGAAATTCTAGCTAAAGTGTCAACCGGCATTGCCTGTGGAAGTCAAAAACACTTTGAAAATAAAAAATTTCGAATTTCGAAAAAAATAGTCCAAGTCATCCTATGTGTTCTTTCAAAATATTTCAGCCAATTTGGTCCAGCCTTTGCCAGTTTGGCCATCTAGAGCGAAGATTCATATAGATATATGAGAGAAAAGCTTTATTATATATATTTATATATATTAAACTTTGTTTTTATTCTACAAAAAATCACTTAAAAAATTTCATGATTTGACTTAAAGTGAAACTATGTTAAATCATGATTTGTTTTTACTCTCCAATGGAGACTCAATTTGGAAATTTGATCTACAATTCCCTAAAGAACAGTTTTACTTATTAACGTGTTTCTCTTTCCTAAAATGTCAAATGTAAAAGCATAAGTGGTTGGTAACAGCGCTATAGTCCTTTTTGCAGAGGTTGAATTTGTGACACACAAAGAGAGAAAACTCTGGAATAAGATATAAGAAGATGTTGTTAAAAGAGCACATTTACATTACAGTGGTTGATTTATTTGGTAGTTTCTTGTTTTTTGGATTTATTAATGCAATGCAATGTTTTTACAGGCGAGTTGGCCCAGACCAGACCATGTCCACTCCAGATCTTGTTCTTGATCATAAAAGTGGTTTTTGCTGTTAATGACTTTAGTCTTTCATTTTTTATTTTGTTTTTTTAGTTTTTATTTTTATTCTTAATTTTTATTTTTATTTTTCATATATTACGAATTTTCATATTCTTTAAATTTAATATTCCGAAGTAAACCAGGATTAGAATGATTGTTTGATTTACAATTAATTTATCCCAAAAAAACTAGGATGGCCATTTTAGGTATTAATGTCTGGTATTCAAAAGTTGTGAAATCTAGAAAATCCTGGAAAATTGAGTTTATATTGAATTACTATGGTTTTGTGTCATCGATGCTGGATTGGTAGATTCGTGGAACAATCTAAGAGAAATCTTGGATGAACGATGGTTGGGAGACCTAAGCCCCAAGTTTCCAGAAGAAATTCTGCGCCTATACATTTTTCGAAATGTGTACTAATAACATATAAAAAGCTAATAGCTTTAAAAGTAACTTATTAAATCACTTATTAAGTAAAACGTGTCTGTATACACTGCACAATTGCTGTGTCTCATGTTCATTAAACTATTTAAAGTCATAACTTGAGTCTATTAAAAGTCGACTTTATATTACAGAGTTTTCTGGTTATCACTGTATTTTAATTGCTATTGATTACACCATTCATCTGCTTTATAAAACTCATGAATTTAATAAGAATTTAAAAAAAAAAAAAATAAACTTATTACTTTCTATAATCATTTCAAAAGTAAATACGTACTTATACTTTTATTAATTATACTCTGTAGTGTACGCAATCATGTGACTGGGAGTCGTAAAATGAATAATAAAGATATTAATACTTATTACTTATTTATGAATACTTTGCAGTCTGTAACGTTCGTGTTAGATAGATAGATAGATAACGTTTATTGCTAAAATACATGTATCTGTGTACAGAACGAGTTTACAATTACAAATTGATGATTATATCAACAGTACAAGAATAAAGCAATTAGGTGGAAAATAGCTCTTGGCTGTTTTGATTATTTTTTCCACCTAATTTTAGTAATAATAACAAAATATTTCAATTAAATAGATTTAAGGAGAACGATTAGAGATCAGGGTGCGAATTTATCATATGCAAAATAGTTTATACATAAATTCGAATAACTAGAGTTTAAAGTAATTTTCAGACATGTACACAACAAATATCAAAGCATATTAAAACATATCTAATTAGTTTTACATGAATAGCAATTCGGTTTATAACACATTGTCCTATAATTTTCAAAAAGAGAATTTAGTAGTCTATTTTTAAATATACTTAGAGAGTTGCTTCTTTTTAAGTCAAGAGGCAGGTTATTCCACATCTTAAGAAGAGAGCTTG
>NW_019396257.1:222198-248518 GCF_000591075.1 Eurytemora carolleeae | reverse complement strand
GAAAATTGTTATCATAGGGGTAAATAACCCCAATAACCCCCCTTATATCCGCCACTGGCTTGATAGTAAATTCTGTAATGAGCAAATTTTGAGAATGTCAAGTTGATAGTTAAGAGATCTTTCACAGTTTCCAAGCTTTTTAAAAATGTTAACAAATGATCGCCATGCTCAATAAAATCTAGATATCATAAAAAAGTAGAGTCGACGACGAGTTGTTTTAAATTTTCATTTTCAACATGTTTGATATTTTGCGATTTCAATATCGACAAATATTACGATGTTTTATGCACTGCGCTTCAGACAATTATTATACAATCTAGAAAATCTACGAGGTTACAATGTCAAACAAGTACTTTAGCATAAATTTGACCTGATACATATTTGGTTTGTTTGTCTGTCTGTGAACATAAAAACAGCTGACCTGAACCGATCTGTCTGTAAAGATAAACACAGCTGACCTGAACCGATCTGTCTGTAAAGATAAACACAGCTGACCTGAACCGATCTGTCTGAATAGATAAACACAGCTGACCTGAACCGCGCTGTCTGTAAAGATAAACACAGCTGACCTGAACCGATCTGTCTGTAAAGATAAACACAGCTGACCTGAACCGATCTGTCTGTAAAGATAAACACAGCTGACCTGAACCGATCTGTCTGTAAAGATAAACACAGCTGACCTGAACCGATCTGTCTGTAAAGATAAACACAGTTGACCTGAACGCGAGCAGATCACAATTTTTTGCGGCAACCTCCAGGACCACAATTTGCAGATTTTGGAGAATTAGAATTGAAAAATGTGGCCTAAAAAAATGTCTAACTTTGTAACTTCTAAAACCTTTAAAGTTTAGAATAGGAAGACGACAGTCAGACCCAAGTTATGATTTTAAATTATCCAATATTGACATCAAGAACAGCAATTTTGCATGGTGCAATATAATGTGCACAACTCCTTTTCGTAAAAAACATTTTTCGGAGTCACGGAAGGACGTAGTAAGATTAGGACTCCACTGGGACCACCGGAGAGAATTCGTTTTCACTGGAGGGGTTTGAAAAGTTGCTTTTTATGATTAAAAACTTTAAAAACTATGAGAATTTTCCAATTACCTCTTAAAAACTAAAGCATATAAAACATTTGTTTTGTGTTCTAAAATGTACATATCTATTCTAAAATGTACAAATCTATTCTAAAATGTAAATATCTATTCTAAAATGTACAAATCTATTCTAAAATGTACATATCAATTCTAAAATGTACAAATCTATTCTAAAACGTACATATCTATTCTAAAATGTACATATCTATTCTAAAATGTACATATTTATTCTACATGTGGTAAAATCAAAATCCAAGGCGTTACAAGATTCTAAGTTTTAAACAGATCATATTCAACAAATATGCAACCAATCTGAAAACTGCGATATCATTGTCACGTGTCTCCGTCTGTATCATGTGTCAATGAGCTAGACTGCCATTGGTGGCAGTTCTGGTCACGTGATCAATTATATATATTAAAAAATTAAAATAATATTAAATTCAAATAATAAAAGGAGCAAACCTGGGGTTTTTAGGCTCGTCTGGAATACCGTAGTTTTCAGATTGGTTGCATATTTGCTCACACTCCTCCTCTGCCGCTTTAGTAAATGTAAATTGGCGGTACAGTCCAAAGTAGGACCGCAAAGGTTGGCTCAGCTCGGATATTCAAATGTACACCGGTGTCACGTTAAAAAAGGCCCGGGCGTTATACTTGGTCCGGGTGAGTGTTACATGTGAAATCCATGAAATTTGATAGGAGGGGGAAGGGGGGGGGAGGGTAAAAAAATCATATATTAGGAAATTAACGAGCGCTGTTCACGTACAAAATTGATAGAACGTGGGGGGGTCCAAAAATTGTTTACTTTGACGGACCCAAAACATGCACATTATCATTGTTATTGAAATTGTTACAATTTTTTGTTTGGTAGGCCATAAAATTAAAAATTAGAAGCACACACATTCATTATGTACATTATTTAGGCATGTTTTCCACTCTTTTACAGACTAAAATTTTAAATGTCTTCGTTTACAAATGCCGTTGATACTGATAGTTTTATATACTATATCGTTTCAGCTTAGGTCGTCTTTGTATTGCACCCGGGCCAAATATTACCCCGCGTCTGGATGTAACGCTACACCAGTGGGGCGAGTGCTGAATATAATCTGTTTAGAACTTAGAACCTTTTTCCAAATCTTTCATATATGAGTTTTGGTATAACTTTGTTTTATATCAATTTCTCGAGACAGGAACATCAGATAGAACTCTTCAAGGTCTCGATCAACTCCTGAAATGCTCAGGTTTCAGCATATACCCCCTTTCATTTTCCCTTTACAGTCCCTTTAAATACTTGCTTTATTCTCTTTAGGACATAGATATCAAAGTTCAGTGAACATACTTTTATTATAATATTACATTAAAGGAAAATAATAAATTTAACAATTTATTTAATATTTTTAAAAACATATTTTTACATAGAAGTTACATTGTTTTATCTGGAGTTTGTATTTGTTTACATTTAACATTATTCACATATATGGTAATGTTTGGAGGGGTTTGATGTTTTTGTAGTTAACTGTCTGTAAATTTTCTGCAATTTTGTGTATTTTAAGTTTTTTATGATGAAAATTGTTATCATAGATATATTGTCATGGTTTAGATGATTTTGTTGCTTTTGTAGGATAAAAGTTTCGTGTGTAAATTTTCTGCTAATTAATTTCATAATTTGTATTTTAAATTTTTGATGATCATTACAGGGGCGTACGAGGGCTTTTGTTTAGGGGGGGGGGCACAATTTGCGCGCGTAAGCGCGCCAAAAAAAAATTTTGGTCCCCCCCCTTCGGCAACATTGTGCCCCCCCCTTCAAAACCCCTTTTTTGAAAAAATATTCATACCTTTTTTAAATTTTTTTTGCCCCAGTCAGGTGTTACTTTCTAAACGTAGTTTCCTTTTAATTTTTAATTTTGGAACTCCCAGGGGGGGGCAAGAGGACTACTGCCCCCCCCTAGGTACACCACTGTGCCTGACGAGCCTGACCTGAGAAAGGGAAATGCAAGCAGATGTAATATTAAAAGAGCCTCCCCATGGGTGCCCCCCTCAGCCTCTCAGGGGGGGCACGCGTAGAGGGGGGCGGGGGGGCGCGGCCCCCCCCCCTCGTACGCCCCTGATGATCAAAACTATAATCATGTTTATCTATCATGCTAAGTTAGTTTTGTAGAAAAAAAATCGTGTGTAGGTTTCATCTAACTTCTTTTCAAAATTTATGTTTTCTAAATTAATAGGTAACAAAGAAACTATTTAAATCGCTGATTGATAAATTTGAAAAGACTATTTACAAAATAGACATTTCCTAAATTTTCTTAAATTTATCATTGGACCAATGACCAGTCCCAGCATGCAGCGCAAGGAATTTTATCTGAGCTGGGAACTTTTGAATGGTGGATATCGGGATCAATGCTTATTTCACTCTTTTTCTTAATCTCCAGATTAATTAACCGATTGGGATTAAGGATATCCCATTCTAAAGTTTTCAGCATCTGAATTTTCACCGATTTAGTTTTAATTGATAAAAAGTAAAACAAATTATTTGCATCTTGAGTATTAAGAACAAAAACTGATGTATCTTTAGTATGAGGTTGAGTATAAAACTTAAAAATGAACATTGATTCATTTTGAGAATTTATGAAGTATTTTAATAAGTAAAAAGAAGGAAAAACTGTAATTGAGGCATGTCTCTGACTAAGGTACATTTATATTGAGATTAGAAATTACAAAACCTTGGAGACATTTCTGAATAAAGTAAAAAAAGGGTACGGAAAATGATTTGATTAGCTTTGGTCATAGAGAATAGAATATATATTAGAGGGGAATTAAAAAAGTCTCTCGGTATGAATTTTTTCAGTCCCTTTCAGCCTGAAAGGGAGTTCAAAGTGTACGAATCATGTAAATGTTCACAAATTATATGCAGTAGAGAACATTGATACAGTATGTTCCCTAGACTATTCAATTCAATTTCGAATTTTTTAAAGCTGTTAAATAAACATTATAATGAATTAGGTGAATAAAAAACATCATTTGATTTATAATTATAACGGAAAATCATCGTTTGTAAAGTGAAATACATAGAGTCTATGTAAAATGATCATTGGTCAATTATGAAACCAGCCTATTTCATAATTTGGTTCATATTAATTTGAGATTATAAAATGATATTCCAGGGCCCAAAAGGTTATATAGCATAAATATGTGAAGTACACCTGCAGTATGGAAACAGTACAACAAAATGGCCGTTTTACACTTTTTTTCTAGTAAATTCCCCTCTAATATATATTCTATTCTTTTTGGCTTTGGTATACCTCAGCAGTACAGTAAAAAAGTAAACACAATGCGCAAATATATATATATACAATACATGCATTTCACTCACAGAACAGAGATTATAATAGAAGGGAAATAAGACTATCTCTTGATATGAATTTGTTCAGTTCTTTAAGCCTGAAAAGTAGTTCAAAATACAAAAATTTATATAAATGTTCACAAAATTTACACAGTACATCACAATAATACAGTATGATCCCTGGACATATCCAATACAATTTATTCTTTTCATTGTTATTGCTAAAGATGTCAAAGTGTTTATTTAGAGAAAACTAAATAAAATTTTCAAGAACATTTTTTGTTCAAAAAGATGCTCCAGGGGCCGGCCCGGAAGGTTATATAGCACAAATATGTGAAGTAGACCTGCAGTATGGGAACATTTACACAGTTTTACACTTTTTTCGACTTAATTCCACTCTATATTAATATATTCTCTTTGATTAAACTAGACTTGCCAGGGGCACATACATGTGTACAAACCAAAAAGTTCCTAAAAGTACATTGTACCCTCATTCTGTGTACGCGAATTGCAGTACAATATAGGCTTAGATCTTGCATTAAATTAAATTGTTTACTAAAGTTATAGGTTAGAAAAAAATTACAAGTGACTAGCTCTGATCTGATAAGGAGTAGTGGGTTCTGGGAAACAAGCAATATCAGAAACTATCAAACTTTTCATATCTGAATACCTAAAAACAAAATTATAGGACAGTGAGAACCAGAAAACTGTGGAAAAGGAAGGCGACATTATAGCAATACCTTAAGTGTATTTGATGTTGTCACAAAGCTAATAGTTTTATCAGCAACTTATTGATTCAGTCATAAAATTAAATGGGTCTGAATATACTGCACAAATACTGTGTCTCATGTTCATTGGAAGCTATTTAAAGTAATAACTTGAGTGCAAAAGTCGTCTTCCTGTTCCAGAGTTTTCTGCTCTCACTCTGTCTCACTGGATAATACAGTGAATACCAAATATATGGATACATAGCAGGAGTTTTTATAATGTTTTATTCTTAACCTATTTAAGATTAATGCCGCGTGGAGTTTAATATATCAAATGATGTCCTGCATATTTCAGAGCTATTAATTTAATTTGAAATAAAAGTAAAAAGTAGTTTCTGAAGAATTATCAAAATAATTATTACTCTCGACAATATTTTCATAAATTGTACTCAACCCTTTGAAGCTGCAAACATCTGATCAGCTTCTTTGTGTGCAGAACAATGATGAAGCATAACAGCTGCCATAAATTCGACTAAATAAATTTCAAGACGACATTTCATGCGCTCTTGCTATGTACCCTTATATATGAGATCTACTGTGTGACATTAAAAAATGAGTGTAAATGTCAATTCAAACATTTTTCAAAAAACATAACTTTTTTTCTTGTTAAAAAATTATTAAATGCCAATCATCCATTAGCAAATCAAAGAAAGGTATCCTCAAGCAAAGTTTTAATTTTTTTCCTACAGTCTAATGTTATTTGTCTATTTTATCAGAAAACCTTTTTAGATTTTATTTTTCCTACCCATCAGTGAAGTATGATTTTTCTTGTGATTGAACCACAGAGAATGTGGAGACATCGGGTCGTCTTTGTCTAGTGTACTCAAACTTCTCTGTGTCCATTTGGTTTGGTATTTTCGGATGATGAGTGTACACAGTGAACTCTCTGGCTGAGTTCGCACGTCTGGAGAATATACAGAGAACTATACTAGAGATACACATGAGGAAGCCGAGGAAAATAAAGGCAGGCCCTGCTATTCTTGTATTCCGAGACTGAGCAAACCGAAACGTCCATTCTCCAAGTTGTTCTCCGACCTTAACAAAATAATATGTACGATTTTTTTTAAACTATTAAAAGTGAAAATGTGCAAATTCCTTTTAAAGTCATTTTAAAGCCATGAAAAATTTCTTTGTCATAGGCTTATAAGATGTTGAAATCTAATTTGGTCTTAAAATATAGATTTAGTCTGAAGTATAGGTTAAATAAGGCATGGGTTGGGTAAAATTAGGCAAATAAATTAACTGTAAAAAGTCTTCAATATCTAATACAGCATTTGTAAAGAGACGTTCAAAACTTTTCACCAACTGTCATGTTTCGTGGGACACCCTGTATCTTTATTTGTCTGGCTTATTTTCAAGCTTGGTTTCTCTATACCTCTCTAGTCTCTAGACTTTTCTCATTTATACTTTAGAGTGACTGATTTAACAATATATAACTCTTTTTAAATAGAAAAATTATAATCTCCTGCTCATCGAGTTGTAAAACAGACATGTAACTCATTAAATGGTGGGTCACTTAAAATTAGGTCTTTAGTCTCATTATAACTTGTTTGTTTCCATTTGAAATTTGTCCCAGGAGACAATTAAACCGACTTTATGTTCTGCAGATGGCAAAAATGTTGGTTAGATAATTCCGGACTTTTGATATTTGACTTCTGCATGTCGGAGACTAAATGTTTGGAAGGGGTAAACTTTGTAACCCTAATTCAAATCCTTTCTTAATTTTAACTATAAATCAAGCGCTGGTTCCATTTGAACTGCGCCGCGCGTAAAGGTTGGTACTTAAGCACCATAGCTCAAATTCATTAAATAAAATTGGTTTTAAAAAATAATTTTAACCTGCTGAGGCCTGTATGATATTGCTGTAAAGAGAACTCCGCTAAGAAGGAAGAAGAAGGACATTATGAAGAGAACAATATAACAGTAGGAGGAGAGCACCACACCGTACACGTACACCCATCCTCGAGCTACTGATACCAAACTCCTAGAACAATATAACAGTAGGAGGAGAGCACGACACCGTACACGTACACCCATCCTCGAGCTACTGATATCAAACTCCTAGAACAATATAACAGTAGGAGGACAGTACCACACCGTACACGTAAAGCCATCCTCGAGCTACTGATACCAAACTCCTAGAACAATATAACAGTTGGCGGACAGTACCACACCGTACACGTACACCCATCCTCTAGCTACTGATACCAAACTCCTAGAACAATATAACAGTAGGAGGACAGCACCACACCGTACACGTAAACCCATCCTCGAGCTACTGATACCAAACTCCTAGAACAATATAACAGTAGGAGGACAGCACCACACCGTACACGTAAACCCATCCTCGAGCTACTGATACCAAACACCTAGAACAATATAACAGAAGGAGGACAGAACCAATGAGATCAATGGGATTGTCAAATTGAATTAAAAATATCTTTTTGAACTGGTATTATTTTTTTTAACTAGATAAAATCTTTATAGTCCTTTTGCCAACAAGTTGTTATCAGAACAAAAGAATAGGTTTAATCATCAAATTTTACAAGTAGATAAACTAGAACATTCTATTTCGTTTTGTAAAACTATTTCAGTGAATAATGTGCAAAGTAAATCACTGGTTGTTTTGTATTAATTTTTATAAATCCTTACTATAATATGACAAAGATATTATTTTGCAGATTTAAATTTGATATTTTTGTTATTTTTACTTTATTTTAATTGCAACAAATATAATGTTTCTATATGCTTTAGGTTAATCTATATTTAGAAAAGTGTGCACACAATATATTATCTAATATCAATACAAGATATACAACATATATAACATAGTACAAATACCAACCAAATATGTTGGTTAGTTAAAAATAAATAGAACAATTATACCCAGAAAGCTTCAAAATTATTAATCAAATTTCAAGACCGTATCGACTTCATACTTAAAAGCTTTTAACTTTTATTTTAAAGGCGTATTTGGCAAAATCCTGGTATAAAGTCTTATAAGGATTAAATGAAGTAAGAAAATAAACAAGATGAAATCATTGTAGGAAACTTATCAAATTAAGTAGAAGTAGAAGAAAGAACAAGGTTGATTTATGATATAAAATATTGTTTTTAAAAACTTTATCTATGCAGAATATTCGGTGACCTAATTAATCTAAAGTCAAGTGTGCAAGGGTGTATACAGAAATAAATCTAGGGGGCCCCCTAAGAGCTCCTAGGGGGGGGGGCAAAATTTGAAACGTAAATTCAAAACAGTTGGCTTCTTAGATACTTTAAAGGTTCACATACAGTCTAATTACCTTACAAGTACTACTTCATCTCCCACTCAAACAAAACTAGCAGAAAAAAACAGCAAACTAATATTTTTAATACTCTTTACTCTTCAGTTTCAGAATTGAAAAGTGTGATAGCTCTGAGTTCTATGTGTGGGGGAACTTCCCCCTCCCCCCCCCCTGTATACGCCCTTGCAAGTGTGATATACCAAAAGTTTAATTTTAAAGGAATTTGTCTGATCAAGTATAATATATATATATTTTTTTCTTTTTCTTTAACTGTTTCTTTTTATTTGTGGTCTCTCTGCAACATTGACATGCATATTTCTTGCTTGTAAGAAACAGTGTAGATCGAGCTAAGCACTTATTGAGTCCGAAAAATGACGTTTTCTTCCACCATTGATTAGATTAAAGTTTCAGACATTCCCTCTTTAAATGAATGTAAAATGTAAAATGTACCTGCTACTTCCACCTTCGGATAGATCAGAGAATAGATTTCTTCGATCCATTCTTCCTTCACACAACTTGTTTTTATATTTCCTGGAGGTTGTTAGGTCAATTCCCAGGACCCAGGACAAGGTTAGGTCATTTCCTGGAGGTTGTTAGGTCAATTCCCAGGACCCAGAACAAGGTTAGATCACACTTCTCTGTATCGTTATCCCTAAAAAAATATATTTTAAATGTTAATTTCATTTTTCCACCTGATAGAGATCTATGTGCTAAAAGAACTGATCACTCAAACTCTAATATTCTCATCCATATATCTTGACAACCTGATGATGTAAAACTTTTATACTTTAAACTGTCAGGTCGCAAAGATGTAAGTAAAAGAACTTTTCAGTTTATTAACAACATAACTCAGTTTTGCAACACTGTTTTTTTAAATTCTTAGTTTTTACAACAAGATGCCATAGAGCTTTGATATTTGAAACAAATGAATTCTGTTATATCAATTAGTCTTATTTGAAACGTCAAAAGTTTACACCATCAGGATGCAAAAATATATGAATCAGAAAATTTGAGTTTGTGGCAAATACTCAGTTCCTTTGTAAGCTAAATCGTTCACACTATCCTATCTTCTCGCGTGTTCTCTCAAGATTGTAAATATCCTGAATTTATCCAATATTAATTTCTTAAGATGTTGTTTGATAATAAAGGATAAACACACGTCAGAAACCGGAAATTCAAGAAGTTTTCACCAAAACAAGAATCCTCATGCCATTTAATAATCCTTTTTCAGAAATGTTGGTATCACATTCACAACACTGAGAATTTGTTATTAAATCATTTCAATATAATATTGAACATTGAACTGAATTAAGCTAGTGGGGTAGGTAAAATAGGTCTATGATAGGTCAGGTACTGTAAAATAGGTCTATGATAGGTCAAGTACTGTAAAATAGGTCTATGATGATAGGTCAGGTACGGTAAAATAGGCCTATGATAGGTCAGGTACTGTAAAAAGTCTGACCGCACTATCAAAGTTGAAACCGGGCTGACAGAGAATAGGGGCCGCGCCATTATAAGGGTGTACAACGGGTCGGTCCGGTTTGATTTTAAGATGACCCTAGTCCACTGTGGCGATGTTGCAGCAAAGCTAGTAATTTTTTACATAATGGAATTTTATTTTCATTTAGGGTTGAAATTGAACGCAATGCATGTGACTTATTATAACATATATTAGGATGCTATTTTATTATTAAGTATTGCACAGTTTTAACATGTACTTATCTGTTCTTATGATAAACTATTATAAATTTTCTGTTTTGTATGATTTTTTTGAACTATTAATCTTTTGATATAATGGTGCTATGGAAACGCCTCAACACGGAAACGCCTCAACATGGAAACGGACCCCAAAAAACGGAAACCTCCCCAAAATGTTTTTTTTCGAGGCGTTTCCTGTTTTCTCAAAAATTTTCGGAAATTCCTTAAATCTAAATTTTAGAGGAGTTTCCCACTTTTTTGATCCGTTTCCTCGATTTCTCGATTCCGGTTTATTTCCCAATATTTTTGAAGGATTTCTCAAAAAAGTTTTAAAATCTCAGTTTGTTGATTGGTTTCCTCTTTTTTTAGATCCTTTTCCTCATTTTTTGGGCCGTCTGCATTATGGATGCTCATGGCGTCCAGGGTTTCCCTCCCTCGTCACACCTAGCTCTGAAACTTTTAGAGAGTATTTTATTAAATCAGTTGAGAAAGCATCTGAAGTTAATTTACACAAATTTTAAATGGTTTATTTTCAAAGAGCTTCAAATAGGTTCAGCAGCAAGCCATTAACGTAACAAACTTGATGCAGAAAGAAATGAATTGATTGTCATTTCCTTTACTTTGTTTTTATTTGAGAATTTAAAACTTTTTCTGAAAACCGGAAACGGACCTAAAAAATGAGGAAACGGATCAAAAAAAGAGAAAACCCATCAACAAACTGAGAATTTAAAACGTTTTTTTGAAAACAGGGAACGGACCCAAAAAATTGCGGAAACTTATAAAAATAACGGAAATCGAATCAAATGTAAGTATATCGGAAATGGATCAAAAATATTCGGAAATACCTTAACACTTTTCAGTTTTTGAGCGATTTCCGATTATTCTTGAAAAAAAAAGGAAACGGACCCAAAGTCACTTTCCGTGTTGAGGCTTGGCTATTCTGATTAAGTCTTTGTCTCTTTGATTAAATCCAATAAATGTTAAAACGATTGAAGGTTTCAGTAGAAATTCAACAATTTTCACAGAAAAATTCGCAAAATTTCGAGTTTTGCAATTACAAAGAAAAAACAGCAACATTTAATCTCAAAATTTACCAGAAGATGGGAGCGAAGCGTATTATTTTTAACTTTGATATTGAATTATCAAAATACAAATGGCGGCGAAATATAATCTATAAGGATCATATTTCATTAATCGATATTTGTAAACTATAAGACCGCGTTATGCAATCATTATATTGAGTTAAATTGTCCCGTATCGTAGAGGTATAGAGCGTCATATACCTTATTGAATAACACAAAATATACGCAAAGAAGAAAAAAGAAACTAGCAATATCTGAATTTTTTGTGAGCCTTCTGTATTTTTCTAAATGATCAATCTGTAAAAAAACACGAGTTTAACTGTATTAATAAAACACGGATTTTCAGTCGACAGTTTGAATTTATTTACGAATGAAAATAGTGAATTCTTTTAAAATTCCACTCGACTAATTTAAAATGGGGACCAAATAAGTTGTGTAAAACAATGTTATCTAGTTTTGATTTAATACATTTCACAATGGTATGTATTTCTTATATTCTCTAGAAAATATTTTAAAAAACCATGTTTAGTTTGTTTTAAACAAATAGAAAAACGAATTATTTTCAACACTTTCGCCTTTAATCTTACGGAACTAACTGATTTTTAATAGCCTTGCAACCTTTAGATCACCGTGAGCGTATACTAGTAGCTGATCTCCCCCACCCCTATCAATTGTGAATATTGTATGAAAGTTGTTAAATATTGAAAAAAATCAAATTAAGAATTATATGTATATCAAGATTAAAAACTAAGAATTTAATTATCACTTTAAAATTATTTTATGAATCATGATTACATATTTCATATCATCAATATATTTAGATATTTGCTTTTAAAACTTTCAATTGAAAGTTGAATAAGTTTCCTCTGAAAGATTTGCCTGGAATGACCCCCAGCAAGGTTACCCGGAGGCCACAGGGTGTTATGATTTAATAAAAAAAGGAAATTGGAGAAAAAATTAAATAATTGCAGATGGAGGTTACGAATTCTAACAATAAGCGCATTAAAATATATCAATACTTGGCTGTCTGTTTGTTTGTAACCAATAAACGTAAAAACAGCTGAACCGATTGGGCCCGAATTTTTGTGGGACCTCACATGACCCCAAGGAAAGTTTATGGACATCCAGAATTTCAAAATTTGCCACCAAAAACGTTTGATTGTCATAAAATTTTGAGAATCCACGAAAAAATATGATCAAATCCGCGAACTTTTTTGTTATTGTTTTATAATGCGCAGAAACCCAGCTTTGTCTGGAAACAAAGTTTTTCTTTGAAAAGTCGACCTTTTCAACTTAAATCTTTTAAGCCAAGCTAAAAAAATTCCCGTGTTTCTACGAGTTCCCAATCAATTTGAGACAAATTGGTCAAGATCTGATCAGACATACATATTACAACAAACAAACAGATATTTCTACTCTAAATTCATAGAAATATAAAGATATAGATAAAAGATAAAATGTTCACAAATAGAGCAAAATAATGAGTGTAATAGAAGATGGCACGAAGTGTCCTGAAAGCCTAGTATATGTTAAATGGCTGCAAATATTTGCAAAACTCATTCAAAATTCATCAAACACAGCGTAATGAAATTAACGTATAACGCAACAAAAACAAAGGATTGAAAAAAAAACAAAAAAATACTAAATTTAATGGATGTAACACGGGTTTGGAAGGCAAGACTCACTGTTTGACCAACATATCTGAACGATCGTGGAGGGGGGTGGGGTCCCCTCCGTCCCCCACTCCTATTATCCTGATTTATTCGTCACGATATAACATATTATATATTCTTGAAGTTTACAATCAAAACAATGAAACCTGTTCCGGCAGGATTTTCCTCTAAAATAGTTTATTTTTTGGCAGATGTCTATTATATATTTTTTCCCTTGTACAAATTGTACAACGTTATACAAAATCTACTGTTCAAATAGAAGTTCTAAAAAATAACGTATACGCCAATATTTACATCACAAACTAAATAAAATACATAAATTTAACTTGTTTTATTATTATCAAATATACCTTATTTGTGAGTATGACCTCTGACCTCTTGATATAAACTATGAAAATAACTGAACTCTTGATGTAAAACTATGTGAACCTCTGAACTTTTGATGTAAAACCATGTGAACCTCTGAACTTTTGATGTAAAACTCTGTAAATTTCTGACCTCTTGATTTAAAACTCTTTGAACCTCTGAACTCTTGATGTAAAACTCTGCGAACCTCTGAATTCTTGATGCAAAACTCAGAACTCTTGATTTAAAACTCTGTGAACTCTGAACTCTTGATGTAAGACTTTCTAAACCTTGAAAGTTTCACTTCAGCTCCGTCCCTGCTCTCCCTGCACCTTGCAAAGTAACAAACGTACTCCGCTCTGCTCTGCTTGCTCTGCTTTGGCTCCGGCTCTAGACAAGGAGGGGGGAGAAACAAGAAAAGTATGGGCCCTGGAATTTTGAAGTAATAACTTATTTTGAATACTTCTATTGAGTTGGCTTAAACCTGTAATAGTCCGTTATGTTATTTTTTACTTAAAATATTTCGAATTTATTTTCAGAAATTCCAGAGCTCATAAGCATTATAGGCCACTCATCCTGACAAAGACGAGGGGGGTATATATAGTGGGTAATGTGTTCAGAAGTAGTCGGGGGGGGGGGGGGGGGGGGGAGGGAGACTCTAGTCTATTGAAATAAATAAAAAGGGTATAATGAGAAACTTTGTAAAGAAGAGGCAATATGATTAAAAACCATGACTGATTATACAGGCCTGGGCATGTAAGATGAAAAACAGATTAAATCTTGGATTAGAAAAACATTTATGCCTGAAAACAAAACAAAATATGTTTAAACTTAACTCCATCAGAAGTGCATGGTCTGTTGCCAAACAAATTGTTTACCTTTACCACTATTTGCCCAAAGGTTGTAGAAAGCGAAAGACAAAATGAATTAAAGATTAAAAAAAAACATTTTGAGACAAAATTGTATTTCCCCCCACACACATTTCTTTAAATTTGCACAATTATATGTTCTTAATAATCCGCCAAATAATTGTTTTGCATAGTTCTAACGTAATAGCCAAATAATGCTTAAAAATGTATAATTTAAAATGATTAAAATGGTTTCATCAATTCAAAAGTTTCCAGAAGTCCAAACGATTATTATTTTTAAACCCCCCCCCCCCCCTCCATCTCCCCTGTTAGTCCGATAAAACCACCCCTTTACTTTGAACTAGCTTGGGAACCCAGCACTGCCCAGGTTACTAAAAGTTACTCCCGCCAGTTACCCGCAACTGAACGATATTACCGGGAAACTGAATTTTCGCTATGAAAAGTCGACTTACTTAACTTAGAATCTCAAAACCAAGCCAAGAACATTTCCGTGGGTCTCCCGAGTTCCCCGACCAAAATTTGAGGCAAATCGGTCCAGGGGTTCCCAAGTTATGATCGGACAAACAAACAAACAGACACCCAAACGAGATTACAATTTTATATATATAGATTTTTCTTTAATTGCATCTTTAGGAAAATCCTCGGGAGTGAACTTAACCCCTTCATTTAAAAGTTTCTGGATATTAAATTATTGACTTAATTCGATGTGTGGCGAGCCTTACGCAAAACTAAGTTTTTGACGGTAATTTGATTTTTAATTATTTAATTTTCATATTTATTTCACTTAATTATTCCAATTATTTATGAAAACAAACTAAATTGTGAAAGAAATGTTTAAAATTGATAATTGTTGATTAGTCGAACGTTAACATATTAATTTTATGAAAACGATTTTCGAACTGTAAAGATACTTTTTCATTATCATCTTAATTCTTCTTATTTTTTCTCCTCATACTCATATTCATCATCTTGATAATAGTCTTCATTCTCATAATATTCTTCACTTTCATCATCATCGTCATCTCCATTTCCATCATCATAAACTCCACTTCCATCTTCATAATCCCCGCTTCCATCTTCATAATCCCCGCTTTCATCTTCATAATCCTCACTTTCATCTTCATAATCTCCGCTTTCATCTACGCTTTCTGTATCTGCGATTTCTGGTCCGTTTTCATCTTTCCTGTCCGTGATGGTACTCCCAACAGTTAGGCTGACAAGAAATAGAAGAAGGCTTAATGAAGAAAAGCTGATTATCCTGAAAACATAAAGAATATATAAAAATTAACATGTTAAAAAACATAAAATGTGATAAGTTTGAGATAAATATATGTGAGATAAAATGCATATTAATAGATATTGTTTTGCACTGTAGATGTCTCAAAAAAATATTAAATATCATATCTACGATAATTCCTGGTTAATGAAATGTCCTATCTATGAAATGTTTTCTATGAAATGTCCCATGTATAAAATGTCCTATCTATGAAATGTCCTATCTATGAAATGTCCTATCTATGAAATGTCCTATCATGAAATGTCCTATTTATGAAATGTTTTCTATGAACTGTTCCATGTATAAAATGTCCTATCTATGAAAAGTCCTATCTTATGAAATGTTTTCTATGAACTGTTCCATGTATAAAATGTCCTATCTATGAAAAGTCCTATCATGAAATGTCCTATTTATGAAATGTTTTCTATGAACTGTTCCATGTATAAAATGTCCTATCTATGAAAAGTCCTATCTATGAAATGTCCTATCTATGAAATGTCCTATCATGAAATGTCCTATCTATGAAATGTTCTATCTATGAAATGTTTATATCCGACATTTTTTTGTAAATTTGACATTCAGAAATTAGAAAAATTTCGTTGAAGATTATGAACAGAATGTTAGTTTTTTAAATACTTGTGATCGAGAGTAGTTCGTTACTGATAAATTGTTGTAAATTAAGAAAACATTGACAATATCAGATAAATTTTATTTTGATGCGCATCGTAAACATTTCTTCTCTTATTTAAGTTTTGCCGAAAAGATTGCCCTCATGCTACAAAAAAAACCGCCGGTAATTTTAAGATCTTTGCCTTTATTCATTTAAAGCATATAAAAGAAACCTTCCTATTGCTAAGCCATGGGGAATTTTTCAAATTTAAACATTTAAGGGGATCGACAGATACTAAGATGAAAATAACTGTATTTGGGGTTAAAAATAAATTTGTTTTGGCAAATAAATGTCGTCTTCAAACAACGCGTATTTCTAAATAATGGATTTCCAAAGTTTACGCTTCGTAATTTTGTAGATGAAAACCCAAGTTGGAAAAAAATAGAAACCTTTTATCCCAAAATAGACAAATGAAATATTTTGTTAATTATGCAAAAAGTTTGAAATGCAAGGTTTCTATAAATGTCGTCGTCCTTAAAGAAAATTTATTATTTAGAGCAATAGAGAGCTAGGAATTAGCATTCTTTAATGTTAGTCGGATTGCAAAGACTTTTTCATCTAAAAAGCTTTCGATTGAGAAAAAACAAAGATTTTTTTTTATTGCATCAATATCTTAATTATCCATGTTTAATGGGATGCGCTGGTTTTCCAGTAAGACAATATCCATAATTAAGCATTATTTAAGAAAGAAACTCAAATTGCAGAGCTTGTGTGTTAGTGCTAAGCTTAAAGGGATTATAGTTGTAATTTTAAGTAATCCTCCATTTAAAGAGAGGCATGTCTGATTTGTGGCTTAATAAGTGTAAACTTCGTTTGTTACTTTTGCAGAGAAACCACAAATAGTTTTCATAAACAAAATCAATTCATACTTCGGACACTAGTTCCGCTGTGAATCAGACATGCTCTTAAAATTACGCTAAAAGTTCCTTTAATATGGGGTTTCTCTAATACTCTACTAAGAAACAATGAATTGCTAATTTCGAGATCAAAATGATATCAATGAGTGTATGAACAGGGTGTCCCAATAAACATTGGAATTGAGAGACGACTTGTAAATTTGTACGTCGTCCTTGATTTCTGATAATTAATGCATTGCAAAGAAGGTATACAAATGAGGCTTGTCGTCGAACGAGCTTTTAATAAAGTGGTCTACCTTTCTCGTATTTTATAAATTAAGGAATATATTAGATATTAAGACAATTTTGATTTTTTAAATAATTTGAAATTTATTACAAATTTTGCAGTATGTCCGTTAATTTTAAAGATACAAAACAAATATGGTAGACCTCATTTTAAAAATCTCACGACCAGGCGTTTTCAATATTGATGTGTAAACTGGAATACTGCAATTATTGTGTTTTTGAAAAAATACCACGTGGATCGAAGACGATATAAAAGTCGTCACTAAATTCCCCTGTAATTCTAAACCAGCGCATTTAAAGGTAAAAAAACTAGCCGCTATGGTCCCATATTTTTGTTGTGAGATAGAAACGTAGAATTATAATTTCACTCTGAGTGAAAGGTCTTGGTTATTTGAATTAATAACAATGAATCATTCTATAGTGAGATTAATTTAACATAAACTTAAATTCCAATTTTAAAAAATAAAAATACTTACTTCATATCTTTGAATGTGAAGGTATTGATATAAACTGTTGAACTATCCTCAAGCCTGGGCCGGCTTCTCATTCATACATATATATATAATTGCAGATAATTAGTACTTAACAGATGGCAAACTTTAAAATTATATATATAGTTCAGCTCAATTAGTCTTTTTCGGAATTCTTTTGCACAGGGTTACGCACAAAGAACGAGGCTTTAATGACGACCTAGAACTTTTTTAATAAACAATTTCCAAAGGTTTTGTTCAAATATTGCATAAAATGATAATCTTTTAATTAATAAATAATAAAAAATATACATTGTAAAAGACAACCCTAAAGCTCGAATTCTACCTTTTGAAATTTTGAACATTTTATTCGAAAATAAATTGATGTAAGAGATATCTCAAACATTGTTAAATTCTGTTCTAAAAGTCGGACAAAATGTTCGAAAACTCGAAATACTTTAGAAAACTTCGATATCACAGAGAAAAAGTTAGGGTTCATATAATTGTTTATAAGGAACCAACAGATTGAGGATATATTAAGCAAATTAAATTTGTTTATTATTCTTAGAAGTGTCATCCTGCAAGTAACTATCAACTTAAATAGTTTAACTAATTTTGTGTAAATTAGTATTTCAGAATTCTTTCTCAACACCATTTTCATAATTAACAATCAGGGGTAAAAATCACATCACACCATTTTAAGAACAAATTCTACCTTTTTTTATGTACATTGTACATCATTATGTAAGAAATCTAGATGGTGATAACTTTACTCTAACTCTAATACGAGTCTAACTGACTCTCTATCTCTCTAGCCAAAACTCAAGGCTCAAAGCACAACTGTGTAAAACAACGAGTAGTACTCAACTGATTTATTTCTATATACAGGTGAATGAACTGACCGGGCTAGCCCGATCTGGTCAACTTACAAATCGTTAAGAATTAATAATAATCATAGATAAGGTAGATAGCATTAAGAACATAGATAACATAGATTGCATTAATACAGATTATATGTTACAAATCAGGGGGGGGGGATTTATACCCGTTTATCATTTATTACAAATCAATCGAAAACGGTATAATTATATATTAGGAACCAATCGCTCAAGCTGGACGCTTTCAACTCTCGGGCACTTCCGGCTTTTCAATAGGGCCCAATTTAGGGTTAGCCTAGTTATCAATGCTCCTAGGGTAGCAGTAGCTCCATAGAGTACGACACTTATTACTACAGAAACAGTTAGTACACTGTACTCGATTAAGAGTAATGTGTTCAAGCACATTTTCAAGTGCTCAATTTCCCTTGATATGAATCCAAAGGGATTCATGGAGGCTAACATAGCCTGGCTACCCTCTTTAATATGTCGTTGGAAGTCTTCTAGGTTCATTCCTGCCATAGCACTCTGTCCTCCATAGCTGCAGGATTCGCCATCGCAGAGAGCGTTCAGAATTCGCTGGTGTTGGGAGTGTTGGAATGTGGGGAGCTGTTGGTATTCTTCCCAGTGTACCAATTCGTCCCTGGTGTAGAGAGTGGACACCTGTTCACTAGGTTTGTAAGCACTGGCGATCTCCATCTTCAAAGGAGTAGGAATCTGCAAAACTCTGGTTGACACTGATATTCATAAACAATCTGTCCTTGGCGTCGAACAAACAGGCCAGGAACACGCTGCAAGGGGTGGAGATAGTCATGGTCGTTCCGCACGTTGAGCCAAGTGGAGCAACCTCCACGCTCGACTCTATCATTAAGGCTAACCAGAGCACGGGAATTCTTGTGTTCCAAAAACTTTAACGTGGGGATGAGGTCCTGGTCACTTCTCACGTCCAGACTCACAACCTCAGGGAGTCCAGCAGCTCGCTTATCAAAGGTGAGGGATACAGTGCCTAGGGAGGTGTGATAGATAGTCATCTGTGGACAGCCAGGCGTCAGGAGAACGTCTTTTTTAGTGACGTTGAATAACATAGACCAGTCTTCAGAGATCATAAATGATCCTTCTTCCCTCAGGCTGAGGGAGCGGATTCTCTTGAACGGACAACCTTGAGCTTTGTCATCCAACAGATAAACCCGAGACCCATCCAAGCACCATTCTTTGGAGCAGCTAGGAGGGAGCGAAACACGGGAAAATTTTGCAGCTGTCTTCCCACCTCTTGTCCGGAGGTAAACTTCCCGGATCATGGAAAAACGGATCTGGGTCAATATCAAGGTCTGATCTGCAACAGTGCCCCTATGCAGGGGTAGTGACACCCCCTGACAGTACGTATTGGTTGGATGCACCGTGATACTCCCATCCTCAATGTATTGATAGAGGATGGTTTCTCCCGGTGCGATCTTCACCTTCTTACCGTCAGGAGAGTTATAAAACCCCTTAGAGGAGGCCGACTTGCACTGTTCTAAGGTCACAGGCTCGTCGGCCTCCACCTCGGGCACGTCCATGAACTTCCAGTGTGAGTAAGCTCCACAGTATCCCCGAAAACGGGATATTGTAGCAGAGCAAACCACACCGGAAATTTCATGTACGTACTCCTCCCCGAGGATCCAGGCTGGCTTAGGTACGGTCAACTTCTCAGGTAATTTATCCTCTGGTATAAAGCAATTTTCTGGTAGGTGTAGTTTGTTGATCGCACCCGGTGTACTGCAATCGTAAGCTCTAACACGGAAGGGGGATTCTCGCCATTCTTCAACCCCTTCTACCTTCATCACGGTGGTCATCAACAGCATCAACGTCAGCATTATCTTGAAAATCTTCTTGCTCCAGGATGTCTGAGTCCTCCTTGGTTTACTACCCGACTGATTACTATTATCCAGTGTAAGATTTGAACTTGATCTGGTTGTATCGGCGCTCAGATCTGCCGAAGTATCGTTGTACCGGCTCGGATGGTTGCTGCAGCCAGGTGCTGTTACCGGTGGTACTGCCACGGCCTTGTCCTGGGTCCCCGCCGCGCCTGTTATCACGAGTACTGACGGCGTCGGATTCCGGCTGTACTCTGCTGCACTGACGTCATCTCCTTTCTCCCTTCTCATTGGCTCGCTACTGGCGGCCTCTCTTCTACATCTGCAGCCGTCCAATAAACAATTTACCGCCATTTTACATTTCTTTGATTGGTCTTCCAGGTCCCAGCTGGGATCATATTCCTCGTAATTCACTGGGGTGAGATTACGTAATTCCCGTTTTATCCCTTCTCTCCTCCGCCATTTACCGTTGACTCTACTATCCACGCACTCTGATTGCCCCCTCTTGATCCCTGCACTGGGGAAACAATGCACATTGTTCTCCCCGCGAAACTCTTTGAGAATGTCTATGCTAACGATTCTTGGTTTCCCTTGCTCGTACACAGCAATCACCTCAGCCAGTGCTGGGGCCATTAACCCGATTATCTTATAGGGCCCAGCCCAATATGACCTGAGTTTGTCACAGCTGGCTGGAACTATTCTAGGGTCAAAGATCCATACCCACTGACCTATGTTAAACTGGTTCAGGATTGGCTTGAAGTATTGAGCGCTTCTTCGTACTGTCTGTTGTTGTTTTTCTCTCATTCCAGCATATGCAGTTTGGAACCTCTCTTGTATAGTCTCTGTCCAGGCAGTTACATCCTTCTCCACATCTGGTTTGGAAATGGGGTAAACCCAATGGATAGGAACTATGGCTTCCCTTCCAAAGGTTGCAAAGAACGGAGTCTGGCCTGTACAACTATGCACCATAGTGTTGTAGGCCAGACAAGCCGCCTTTACCCCTAGATCCCATTTATTTTGCATCTCCCTGCCCATGTTTCTCAGAATACTCACTATTGTTCTTTCTCACAGTTCCCGACATAGAAACTAAATCTATAAAAACCTTTTCTCCTACATTTCCCACTGTACTAGGCACATGAGGCCCTCTCTTGTTTTGAATACTCCTTTCCTTAGCTAAACAGGTGTTACATCGATCCACTAGTCTACGGATTTTCTCCCGTGCAGACATTGCAAAGAATGTTCTCTGAAACTTGTCTAATGTTCCAGCCACGCCCCTATGTCCTCCAGCCACGCCCTCATGACAAATCTTGAACACTTCCTCTAACTTCACTGCTGGTACACAAACATGTAGGGCATCATATGGCTTGGCTGGATCAGTGTGACGGTTATAACATAGGATTCCATTATGCTTTACAAACAGAGTAGGATTGAATATCTGCCTCACTGATATCACTTCCTGTATTCCTCCCCTCACTTCCTGCATCTTAGGTATTTTACCATCCACTATCCACTTAATCACTTCCTTCCAGACTGCATCCTCTTCCTGTAACTTCCTTAATTCGTTTCCTTCTATTATCTCAAATCTTGTCTCCTTACTCAGGTTGTGAATAGCTGACGGATATCCGGTGAACTTCCGCCTCGATTTTCCTATCTCCACAGGGTTTCCTTCTATTTCCGATGCAAAAGTTATCTTCATTTCTCCCACTTCGTTAGCTTCCTGATACTCTTCGTTTTCTTCTGCCGTTGGCTCATCTAAATGTTTGGCTCGGGACAAGGCATCTGCATTAATGTTCTCACTTCCTTTCTTATGTATCACGATAAACTCAAACTGAGCCAGTTCCGCATACCTGTTGAAAAATCGTTTCTTCTGACTTCAAGTTCACAATATACTTCAAACTAGCAGCATCTGTGTATACTAAAAAGGGGGGCCGGTACTTCAGAATATGTTCCCACTTCTTCATACACTTCACTAGGGCGAGTAACTCTCCCTTGGCACTGGAGTAATGTCTCTCGTAACGGTTGCATTTACGCCCCCAACAGCCCAGAAAACGTTCCACTCCCTCTTGTTTCTGTGACAAAACCCCTGCAATGTTTAAAGACGACCAGTCCGTAGTAAGAATAAAAGGTTCATCAGAATCGAAATCTGGATAAGCTTGTATCCGCCCTGCCGAAAACTCTGCTTTCAACTCCAGGAAATCCTTCTCCATGTCTTCGGTCCATTCAAATTTCTCTGCCTTCTTCAGACTATTCATCCTGTTGGTCAAAGCCGAATACTTTGGAATAAATCCCCTGTAATAACCTGTGAACCCGAGAAATGACGACATTTCCTTACAACTAGTGGGACCTGGCCAGCTCTGTATATCCTTCACATATTGTTCCAACATCTGTACTCCGCCCTGACTCACTTTATGTCCTAAGTATTCGGTTTCTGTCTGAAATATCTTCGTCTTCTTGGGTTGGATTTTGATCCCTGCCTTCATATGAGCCTCTACAATGCTCTTCAGGTGATTCAAGTGGTCCCAGGTATCCATGGAGTACACCAGTATGTCGTCGAGGTAGGATAACCAGTACTCCACAGATAAATGTGCCAGGGCTAGGTCCAACATCCGGCTATACACGCTGCCGGCGTTTGAGAGTCCAAAGGGCATTCTTATATAATGAAATGTGCCGAAAGGACTAATAAAAGCTGTACAATCCCTGCTCCCCTCTTCTATCTGTATCGCGTGATATGCCCCGCAGGCGTCTATTGAAGTGAAGATTTTTGCACCCTTGAACTTTTGTAGATTTTCCTGAATATTCGTCAGAGGATAAGCATCCTTGATGGTGACGTCATTAAGCTGCCTCAGGTCAGTCACCCATCTTGTCCTCCCATCCTTCTTCTTCACTGGAACTAGTGGTGATGCCCAGGGACTGTTTGCAGGTTCTATAATCCCCTGTTGGATCCACTCATCCAATTGTTCCTTCAAGTTTGCACGCTGATCTGGGTTCAATGGCCTCACCTTAGATCTCTACTGCCCCTGCTTGAAGTTCTATCCGCAGCTCCAATAAATCTGTTTTACCATAATGATTTTGGTGAAGAGCCAACGTAGAAAAGTTCTCCAGAAAGAGTTTGATTATTTCCTCTTTCAACTTTGCATCCCTATTTAAAATCTCGTTCTCATCTATCTTGAAACTATCCTTGATAAACTTTCTCCTACTCTCTTCTGTTGGGAAATCAGATTCGTGCAGAGAATTAAGTGATTCCTGCGAGTTGCACACTTCCTCTTCATCTAAATCCTGTGCCGTACTTCCCCTTAACTCTTCTTTAATCCAGGCCTGTTTATCTATGCACATACTATGTATAGTGCCCAGCTTCTGTCCTACGCACAACTCTACACACTCTTCTGCATGGTTCTCCACGTATACTGCTTGTACACTTCCTGACAGGTCATACGCATTCTCCGGAAGTAACACTTTTCTCCCCTTCTCCTGATTTTCTACAGGCAATGATTCTACTACCCCAGCACCCTTCCAGTTCCCTTCTGTTCTCACCTTAACTAGTTTCGCACTTCCTGCAGACATAATCACCTTCTCAGCAGACCATAACTTCCTCTCTACCACTTCCTCCATGTTACTAAGGTTGTTTACTTCCGGTTCCCTTCTCTCTGCTTTCAACACAGTGGGAATTACTTGTGCATTCTTCTTTGTTACCTTATCTACTCTTCTGCCTTTAATCATGAAAAGGAAAGGTTTACATCAGCACTGCACAGCCTCGTTAGCCTTTCTTGTCCCTTACTTCCGGTTACTAGTTTCACTTCCTTCTCCGTACAGGATATAGACACTTCCTGCTGGCGAAAAAACTCGATACCAAAATTCACGGCATGATTCAGGCCTTCTATCACAATCGGTTCTACCTCAAATCTACGGTCTAGACCATCCAAGTAGAACTTAATCCTTTCTCCTTTCCCTAATACTCTCAACCCTTTCCTGCCTTTCTCTGCAGTGTGTACTCTAGCGTTACTTTCCTCTAACATTTTCCCCCCTATCATCTTCCAGAATTCACTTGACACTAAAGTACCTTTCACTAAATTGCCTGTATCTACTAAGGCTAACCCATATATATCTCGTTTAAATAACTTAAATTTCACATACGAGGTTTTACGGTTGTCTTTCTCAACTAAATTAACACTGTTCAGATGTGTGAGAATGTTCTTTTCCCACTCTTTTAGTTTGAAATCTTTATGTCCGTTAGGTCTCAAACTTCCTCTCACTTCTGGGTTAAAACCATTAGATATTTCCCCAACCTTGTCTATATTATCTAACACTTCTGTTCTAACTATATCCCTCTTCACTTCCAGTCTGAATTCACACAAATTAAGGACACTTGGATTAACAGAAATGTTTATTAAACGATCATTATTTACATTCAAATCATTATTTTCTGCAATCATAGGAGCTGACGACCGTCCGTCATCGCAACCCCCTAGGGAAAAACCACCCCTGGAACCAGCTTCTTCAGCACTTCCTGCATCACTGCCATGGATTTGGCCATATCTGCCATCTGTCCACCTCCATATCCACCGTTTCCTCTCCTCCCTTGATTTTTACGTTCTCCTCTGCATTCCTGAGAAATATGGCCTTCTTTCCCACAATTATAGCACGAAATTGATGGGCGGGAATTATCACTCTGAGGGTTTCCCCCAGGTTTCCTGTAGGGGTTTTTCTTCTTCCATTCTTCAAATTTCCTGCAGTCTCTCTTCTGATGACCGGTTTTCTTGCAAAAATAACACGCCTCTCCACTCTGGAGAGCATTCACCCCGCCCTTGACATCAAAATCCTCAGCATCAGATACGTCCTCCACCAGCCCTGGCATGGCGTTGACGTCCATGAGTACCTGCCCTGTCTTCAACATCTCCTTGGCCTTAGTCATCTCACTCCTATCATACCCATAAGTACTATGTAAGCCTGACATATCCTGTGCTGGAGCCATTGGGTCCATATTATAAGTCCTCAGGTTTACCAGTTGGTGGTCCAGAACTGCTTTAATCTCCCGTTCATGTTTAATCTCTTTAGGCATAAATGTCAGGCACGTTTTCCTCAGTTCAGCGTTATACAGTCCTAACAGCATACTAGTCTTGAATTCCACTAGACTCCTCCGGGCTGGGGGGTATGCTTGCATGAATAGCCTTAGCTTGTCTGTGTAGTACTGCCTAGCATCTTCGTTTCTCGCCTGTCTCCGCTGCATATACTCCATCTTCCTGCCTTCCTCACCCTTCTCATGAGTAAACTTCTTTAGTAATTCCTGAAAGAATTCACCAATCTCGTAATTGTCAAAAGCTAGTCCATCAGGTTTCAACAATACAACCTCAGACTGTGCTTTTCCCGTTATACGGTCTAACAGCATCCTCTTTATTGTATCATTAGGGATCATTTCACATTCGTTTCTTGACAGATGCTTCTCTAATTCGCCACACCAGTTGAACACTTTGGCGGGGTTACCATCATAGGTTGGAGCTTTACAGCTAAAATTCAACATCCTTTTCTTATACTCCGCCTCCGCCTTGCTCAGATCTCTCAACGTCGGCCTATCTCCTCTGCCAGCTGCCTTCTCCGCCCTCAGGTAAGTCAAGTAAACTTCTTGAGCATCTTCCACCTTAGGGCGTTCTAGTATTGCCACTATTCTTCCGATAGGATCTTGGGTCTCTGGTGTAGCTGACTCCTGCCAGGTCTGAGCGAATGATTTCTCCTTATCTTTCTGTTCTATACTCGCCAATTTATGTTTAAAGTATATATACCGTATACAGTACACTGTCCATGTATGTTATGTAATATATGTATATGTTTAAAGTATATATACTGTATACAGTACACTGTCCATGTATGTTATGTAATATATGTATATGTTT
>NW_019396257.1:95655-221882 GCF_000591075.1 Eurytemora carolleeae | reverse complement strand
AATGGGAAGGATATGGTTCTAATTTTGTGTGCTAAAGTAAAGGAAGTGAATGGGAAGGATATGGTTCTGATTTAGTGTGCTAAAGTATAGGAAGTGAATGGGAAGGATATGGAAAAGATTTAAAAAAAAAGGAAGTGTATAGTAAATATGGAAAGTAAGTGAAATGTTATAGGAAGTATATGGGAAGCGTTTGGAAAGTGTATGGAAAGTATGGAAAGTGAATTAGAAGAATGAGAAGTGTATGAGAAGTATGGTAAGTGTATGGGAAGCGTATGGGAAGTGTGTGGTAGGTATAGGAAGTATATGGGAAGCATATGGGAAGTTTATGAAAAGTAAGGGAAGGATGAAAAGTAAGTGAAGTTTTATTGGTAGTATATTGGAAGTATTGGGAATGTAAGGGAAGTATATTGGAAGGGTACGGGAAGTATGAGAAGTGTATGGGAAGCATGGAAAGTGTAAGGGAATTGTATGGGAAGTTTATTGGAAGTATTGGAAGGGAATTGGAAGGATGGAAAAATGCATTAAAAGTATAGGAAGTATATGGGAAGGATGAGAAGTGTATGGGAAGGATGAGAAGTGAATGAAAAGTATTTGTGAAGTGTATAGGAAATGTGTGAAGTGTATGGGAAGTATGAGAAGTGAATGGGAAGGATGTCAAGTGTATGGGAAGTATGGGAAGTGTATGGGAAGTGTATTGGAAGTGTATGGGAAGTGTGTGGAAAGGATTAGAAGTTTACGGGAAGTATGGGAAGAATCAGAAGTGTATGCTAAGTTATTGGAATTATGGGAAGTGTATTCGAAGTATGGGATGTGTGGGGTTGTAATTAAGGTAAAATCTGTTCTGTGCTCAAACTGAGTGTTTATATGACAGGCAATTCATCAAAACAGTCGGGAAAATGTCGGGAAAATGTCAGGTTATTAATTCTACGCTGCAAAAGAAGAGAGTCCTGGGACATATCTGCAATCTTAGATTTCATAGAAGATTTGAGTAGGTAGCTAGGGAGGGAGGGAAGGCAACCTCCCCCGCAAAGCTTCCGAACTTTATTTTACCTATTTGCGGTAGTGCACGCATGAGGGGAGCAAGGCCAGCCACAATAATTTCTCGTCCGAGCCACATTTTCCTCATTTTCTCGTCCGAGCCACCTCGGAATCCTCGTCCTTCGATTATTTTGTGCTAAAAATTTCCAATTCTTGAAGATAAAACTATATTTTGAAAATCTGGCCACGTTAGGGCATAAAATATGGATGGACTAAAGTATTGCAATGCTTATATCATGTTGGAATCTTCAAACCCATGAGAATGATGTCAAACTTTATTTATGTAAAACTTAAATCTCTTCTGCCTCCAAAATGGCTAACCTTCGTGATATAAAATAGTTAACAAAATAGATTGAAGTTCTATAAACTTGGAATCATTTGCGGCATTCTACACCAGGTTATATCTGAAAATGGGCGTAAAAAAGTTGAACATTTTTGAAGATATTAAACTTTATTTCTTTAATCTTTAATTCAATTGAAACTTTGTTTTTCGATTTACAAAAATTTGATATTTCATTTATGCCCTTACGTGGCCCGATTCTTTAAAAATAGTTTTATCTGGGAGGATTAGACACTTAAAAAAAAATATTGAAAGGACGAGGATTTCGAGGTGGCTCGGACGAGAAAATGAGGAGAATGTGGCTCGGACGAGAACTTGTTGTGGCTGGCCTTCCTTCCCTCTCCCCATAGGGCTTCCTAACCTCCCCGAAACAGTCTTCCGGGAATGATCTTCCATTTACAATCGTCAATTTCTACTTAAACCGGGACTAATTCGATAATTTAAGCACGGTAGTCAATCTATAGTATCCTGAACATTGGCATAATATTTTATTTTTACAATCACAGATCGAGCTGGGAAAACGAAAACTTCGTAGATTTTTTTCTCAACAAATCTTGGAATAGCTGCCGCCTTATTATGAAAAGTTTCTACTAATAAGAAGAAAAAATAAAAAATATTCTTCATAAAATGTTGATTCTAAAAACTATTGTGAATTTTCTTTCTGGTTCTTGAGATATTTAAAGAAATCATATCACTGTTAAAACATAATGATTTATAAACCAAATTGGCGCATTTATTCTTACAAGCGCTACAGATTTAAAATACATAGATCAAAAAATAATTTAATTTTCTTTAACTAGAACGTTGCCAAAATTGCCATTTATTGTTGTTTAATACATTATTTTCAGGTAAAATAAATTAATAGAAGTTGTGACGTAACAAATCAAGGTAACCATGAATCAGAGCCGCCGTAAGAACACCTGACCAATCACAGACATGAATTTATACAAGGGGGGGGGGATGAACAGAGCCCAAAACTTAAGACAGTGTATCGTTATAAAACCAGTTTTTGAACGCGGATATCACGGACGGGTTTAGGCAGTTTTGTGGATATCAATATTTTTGTTATTAAATATTATATTTAGTTTCTTCATATTCTCTAATTTTTTTCAAATCTCTTAATTCAAAATCTACACAAATGTTAAGACCCCAAAAAGGAAACTCGAGAGTTTCGTTCGACGATACTCTTTTAAATATCGGACTCTGATGTACAGTAGTAGAAAGAGGATGAAAAGAAATGGGTGAATGAAAACCATTTAAGTCATTTAGGAACAAAAAGGTGAAACTGTGAAATTATTTAAGAATATTCATGGTACGATTTTGACATTTTGAGAGTAAAGAAGGTGTAAAATCTTTACCTGTGATATTTAGAGAGATTTAAATTGCCCTGTATTATAACTGGAGGACTGCAGTATTGTTTTGGTGAATTTTATAGCAGCACAAAGGCTAGGAGTGTCAGAAATTATTTTTTAACATATTTTTTTTTATATTCTATAAACCGGATAAAGTTTAATTTGTAATAAAACCTTTTATTATGGATAATTCCAAATATATTTTTAAAACTTTCTTAAATCGGCATATTTTTTCTAAATTAATTTAGTGAAGAGGTTAAATCAAAATAAGTATTGATAAATATTGCTTTATATCGAGTAGATATTCTTAAACATACCGATGTAAAACCTTTAAGAAAGTAGGAACGATTCTGCATATAATATTTGCCAAACCAACCCAAATTTTTTTTTTAGTGCGACTGGGATGAGAAAGCCAGTCACACTGCTTTGCAGACGAGTTCGTTATCACACAAACAACTAGCTCTTCTGGTACAGCCACACAACATGACTACAATCAAGGAAATTGCAGAGCAATGTCGTCAATTATAATTAAGCTTGAATAACGAGTAGTTTATTGTAAACTTTAATCAAGTTATATTCTTTGCATGACAGTTTGGCTTATAGTTTTGACTTAAATATATAAATAATATATTAAATGTGTATTAAACTTATTTTTAAGTAAACAATTAACAATGCACAAATGTACTCTCCAAAACTGTTCAAATACCGAGATTCCATGTACTGTATGTATATACCTACAGTACATGCCTTTGGTTCGTTATTACTCACACACATACATGACGTTTCCGCCCCCTGTACTGTACACATACATTCTTCAGTTTAGACAAATGTATTGAGAGGGTTTCTGGTTCTAAAGAGAGGCTTTTCAACAGCTCTTTAATTAGAGAAGATCACACCATTAATTTATTTTAGTTCGACTTGGTTGGGTCAGACTGAGATATTCATAAGTTCAACACTTAAACTAGATTAATATGTTTTGCAAGTCATAATTTTAATAGAATATGTCTATCAGAAATTGCTCTGTCCTTTAAAATAGAATCTGAGCTGAAAACTTTAGAATGGGATATCCTTAATCCAGATCGGTTAATTAATCTGGAGATTAATAACAAGAGGAGAACAAGCATTATTTAATCTGGCGATTAAGAAAAAGAGTGGATCAACCATTAATCCCAATATCCAGCATTCAAAAGTTCCCAGCTCTGATCGCATATACCTGGAACTCTGCTTGTGTTACTATGCGACAAATATGTTTTACAATACAACATATATGTGTTTTTTTTGCGAGCTAAACCAGGTGTTTTAATTCGCCACTCAATTCTTAAGTATCATCCTTCTATCTCTAAACTACAGATCATAAACAATTGATAAGAATGGTCTCCCTTTGAATTCCAAAGAAAACTCTAAAGTGTGAACATTATCAATTATCTTTCCGTTCTGTCCAATCTCCACAAATTTGAACATAAGAGCATGACCCATGTTTGCATAGAATGGTTGAAGTTTGAATAGATTCAAGGTTTAATGGAGGGTAAAATATCCATGGATTAAAAGTTTCTACATTGAGGAAACAAAGTTTTTAGAGCGGAGATAAAGTGTAGAACCTGCATGGACTAGCAAGGATTAGGATCCTCTGTGAGAAAATGCCGCGTAAACTGACAATAAACAAATTTACCACAAGGAGTCCCGGCAGCAAATAGAGGATATTCACCACATCTGAGAGACACATAAAACTGTATAGGATTTCATCAATAGGGGTTATTGCACTTACAGCAACCAGTTTCCTGCTTTATATCCCGTCTCAGGGGAATTTATAACCTTCTTTCCGCACCTCACATTTATTTAGGAAGGCTTTTAAATATTTTTAAACTAATTGTGTCAAACTGCAGAGGAAAACACAGATGGTGTATCTTTCGACCTACGTACATCCGCTGTACCCCACTTCTGACCTACGCCAAATCCGCTATACTCCACTTCTGACCTACGCCAAATCCGCTATACTCCACTTCTGACCTACGCCAAAACCGCTTTACTGCACTTCCGATCTATTGCATATAGATGAAGAACCATGACCAACAAGATCCTAAATGTAATCCCACTTTTGAAATTCTGAATTTTCTTAAATATATTTTTAAGAAATTATCTCAATATTTTAAAAGTTGGGTTTAACTCTCAACAAAGTTAACTGTAAGTATGTTCGAACTCTCTATTTGTTTGTCAACTGATGGAAAGAGCAGATTTATTAAGTAGCCATTTGGTTTTTACTAATATCTGAACTTTCAATTCGGTAAATTTGTTTTTCCTTCGTTTCTGACAATCCCATTTGCTAGCAATCTTGCTTTTTTAGTTTAGTTAACTGTAGATAGATATATTTATTAACTACACCTTTATTGTCATCAAGTTCATTAACGAAAGTTTTACTTCAGTCTATAATTAAAATGCATGAAAGCTTGAAATGCATCGCAAAACACTTAGAAATAAACCTTAAAGGATCTGTCCTTGTAATTTCAAGAAAGTTCAATGCTCCATTTAAAGAGGAGCATGCTCGACTGACTACAGTGCCTTTGAAACCTTTTTCTGATTGTAATAAATAGCTTAATAACCCTAATTCATATGTCTTGTATATAATAAATTTATGAACAGACCTATTGGTCCATACTATTAAACTGTACTATTAAACCCAAAATATAGATCAGTTGAATTTGAATACTATTACATTACGGTCAGACGTATAAGCTCTCAGTAGAGAGTATAGAGTTTAAGAGAGTTTATCAGGATTGATACATACTTGAAAATACAGAGAGTGTTGTATCTGGATTGATACTTATTTGAGAATACAGAGAGTATTGTATCTGGATTGATACTTATTTAAGCATAATGAGTGTTTTATCTGGATTGATACTTACTTGAGCATAAAGAGAGTTTTTCAGGATTGATACAAACTTAAGAATACAGAGAGTGTTGTATCTGGATTGATACTTACTTGAGCATAAAGAGAGTTGTATCAGGATTGATACAAACTTGAGCATAAAGAGAGTGTTGTATCTGGATTGATACTTACTTGAGCATAAAGAGAGTTGTATCAGGATTGATACAAACTTGAGAATACAGAGAGTGTTGTATCTGGATTGATACTTACTTGAGCATAAAGAGAGTTGTATCAGGATTGATACCAACTTGAGAATACAGAGAGTGTTGTATCTGGATCGATACATACTTGAACATAAAGAGAGTTGTATCAGGATCGATACAAACTTGAGAATACAGAGTGTTGTATCTGGATTGATACTTACTTGAGAATACAGAAGGTTGTATCAGGATTGATACATACTTGAGAATACAGAAGGTTGTATCAGGATTGATACATAATTGAGAATACAGAAGGTTGTATCAGGATTGATACAAACTTGAGAATACAGAAGGTTGTATCAGGATTGATACATTCTTGTGAATACAGAAGGGTATACCTAGATTGGTACAGACTTAAAAGAACTATTGAAGCAAGGCATTTGTTACATGATCATTATTTTGGAAGAAAACAAAGCTTTACAGGTGAATCTAAAATGCCACTTATAAATTGTAAATATTTAGCCCCTATCTACTTTAAATAGATTAAAAAAAAATTCTACGCAACTCTTTGATTAAAGGATACCAAAAGCGATTCAAAACAGCAATATTTGTATCTGAGAAAAATGACTCAATGTGATCTCTGTTTTATCTTGGGAATTAGATACATTTTTGACACTGTAGGTCTGCAGATAAGGAATCAAATAATTTCCCGATTTGAAAAAGTTTTTTAAAGTGTTCGTAATCTCACACACTCTGTTTTAAATATAATTACTCAAGGTAGCACCATGGCGGGTTGAGAGAATGTGCATTCTTATTATTTATTCAGCAAAATATCCATTATATTTATCCTAAACTCGCTTATATTCCACAGATAATCACTTTGCTTTGCCGCTAATCAACTTTACATCAAATTTATGTCTGTGCACTTATTAAACTTTATGCGGTTTTTCTGATCGGTCAAAACCCGTAAAAAGATTCTTCTAATTGTAGCATTCTTTAAATGGTGTGACAGTTATAATAAAGTTAATAGTCCCTTAAATGTTAAACCTTTATAATACTTGAATGGGCCATATTTCATTAAAGATTCTGTCTGGGCTGTATAACATCGATACTTGGGCCCAACCATAATCCTACCTTTTCTTCAAATCATTGATTTATACTTTTGAGAGATGTAACGAATACAAGTTCTACACGGTTTTCAAATAAGTTTTATCATTATTAAGAAATGATAGAAATGGAAAAATGATTATTTGTTAAACATAATCCAACAGATCAATAATTAGTAACTTGAAAGTGTAAACTTTTGATTTTTCAAACTTAGATAATTTGATCCAACAAAATAAAAAGTTCGAAATATTTTTGCTTTGTAATATTGGGTCGCAAAGAAGTAGGAAACAAAGGAATTGAGGAGTTAAAAAAAATTTCGAACTATTTATTTTGTTGGATCAAATAATCTAATTTTGAAAAATCAAAAGTTTACACTATCACCAGGTTGCAAAAATATAGAAATTAGAGCATTTTAGTTTGTGGCAAAGACTCTTAATTCCGTTCGTTCGTTTCAGGTCAGATTGTTAGATAGATCTCTGGTTGTGGGAGTTCCATGAGAAATTTGTTTAAATATTTTTCAGATTATGATCAACATACTTTTTTGTTGGCAATATTAACCCAAAGTGTCATGCCATTGGGTTTTCACAATATATCAAATTGCCCTCTCAGATTCCCAGATGGGTCAATTACGTAGTTGGTCTATGCTATAACCTCAGATAGTTTTGCAACATATCTTTTATCTGCAGAGATTTATCTCCATGTTTGTTGAAAACTAAATCTACTCACTACTCCCTACACAGTAAACTAAATCTACTCCCTACACAGCAAACTAAATCTACTCCCTACACATTAAACTAAATCTACTCCCTACACAGCAAACTAAATCTACTCAATACTCCCTACACAGCAAACTTAATCTACTCCCTACACAGTAAACTAAATCTACTCCCTACACAGTAAACTAAATCTACTCCCCACACAGTCTCACTGTACAGTAAACTAAATCTACTCACTGTACAGTAAACTAAGTCTACTCACTGTACAGTAAACTAAATCTACTCACTGTACAGTAAACTAAATTTACTCACTGTACAGTAAACTAAGTCTACTCACTGCACAGTAAACTAAATCTACTCCCTGTACAGTAAACTAAATTTACTCACTGTGCAGTAAACAAAGTCTAATCACTGTACAGTAAAATAAACCTACTCACTCTTTACAGTAAACAAAGTCTACTGACTGAACGGTAAACTAAATCTATGCGCTGCACAGTAAACAAAACCTACTAACTGTACAGTAAACTAAATTTATTCACTGCACAGTAAACAAAATCTACTCACTGTACAGTAAACTAAATTTACTCACTGTGCAGTAAACAAAGTCTACTCACTGCACAATAAACTAAATCTACTCACTGTACAGTAAAATAAATCTACTCACTGTACAGTAAACTAAATCTGCTCACTGTACAGTAAACTAATCTACTCACTGTACAGTAAACACAATCTACTCACTGTACAGTAAACTAAATCTACTCACTGTACAGTAAACTAAATCTACTCTCTACACAGTAAACTAAATCTATGCACTGCACAGTAAACTAAATCTAATCACTGTACAGTAAACTAAATCTACTTTCTACACAAACTAAATCTATGCACTGCACAGTAAACTAAATCTAATCACTGTACAGTAAACTAAATCTACTCACTGTACAGTAAACTAAATCTACTTACTGCACACTGCATAGTAAACAAAAGTGAGGCAACATCTTTCTACATGCATTCTTTGTTTGTTTGTATCCAATAAGCGTCAAAACCCAAACACCGATCTGGTTAAAATTTCTTATGGCAGCCAACAAGACTTGATTACGAGGGGAGGTCCCTGAAAATTTCAACTTGAAACAATATCGACGCCTATTTATTTTGAAAATGTACCAATTGGAATAGAAAATCCGCGACAATAAAAATGACGACTGTTAGAACTATTAGAAGGAAAGGGGGGTGCTAAGCGCCCTATAATTTCTAAGCCCAATAGTGTAAAGATATATGTATATCTAAAGAACTTAGCGCCTTTTATTTTAAGCAACAATTTTAGCTTTTAAATTTGCAAAACTTAAAATAGGCGAATTTTGTATTTTCTGACCTAAGATTTTTGATGCTTGAAAATGTTTCAGACCTTAAAAAAGTTTGGGGGTTAGGTTTCAACCTTTTTTCATTTCAATTTGGACTTTGGTTGTGAGTCGTAAACAGTAAGTTGAATATTTTTTATATTTAAAGAAAACTATTTAATAATAAGTTAGGATATCCTTTAAGTCCGTTTTCATAGCATCGTTAAAATATATAAATTTCAAATTCAATAAAGAGGGTTTAGCTTTAGTTTTATTGCTGCATCCGATATTTGTACATCGTATAGGGTGTCTCTGATTAAGTGCCATTAAACGGGGAGAGGGTCCTCGATAATATTCAATAATGTGCTCGGTCTAATTTACAAATATTTTTCAAGGCAAACAAGAAATGTCTATATTTTAGAATGAAGATTGCATTACATTGAGATAACAGTTATCAATAATAACATACAAAATATCAGCTGAAAACAAATAAAATTATAGTTAACTTTTTTTAAACCTTTCGATTTAGGATATTTTAAAGCACTTTAGAGAAATATATTTCATCAACGACCACTTTATCACTTGATTATGTCGCCATTTCTTTCTACACATTTTATCTTGTGAAATAAATAATTCATGATAAATAAAAATTTATTGAAAATTTTTTTTTTTGAATCCCCCCCCCCCCCCCCCCCTCCCCCAACATTAGCTTATCATCAAATTCTAAAAATTTGAATAATTTTCTCATTTAGTTGATTTATATGTTCCATCATTATTCTGGTCAACTCAATCATTTTTATGAGAAAAGGTAGGATCGAAGAATCTAGGGCACTGTCAACCATGGTGCTTCGCGTCCCAGTAACTTATCTAATATTGATAAGTATTAAAATGTTACTTAGACTATATCATTGCTGAAATTATCATGGTTTTTGGTTTTGAAATTATCCCTGCTGGGGTACTTCAAAACCAGGATACGCTGGGGGGGGGGGATCAATTTACCCCCCCCCCCTCTAAATCCCATGGTTGATATCCAAATATGACAAATGATACATCATTGGAAAGCTCTTGTGCTCAACTTTTAGAATCTGCAAAAAAATTTAAAAAATTGAAACATTATTTTTTTTTGCAAAATCCAGTTATAGTAAAAATGTTTGCAAAAAAATGTCATCCAAAAATGATAAAATATACATTTTTGAAAAGCCCTTGACCATGCCATTTCAAATATGCAAAAAAATTTGTAAAATTTTAAGGACCCTGATAAATCTAGCTCCTGAACCCTGGATTAATCTAGCTCCTGAACCCTGGATTAATATAACTCCTGAACCCTGGATTAATCTAGCTCCTGAACCCTGGATTGCAAACTTCTTTAACTGGTTGTTTGCAAATAATTTGCAAACATTTCTTTGCAAAAATTGTCCAATCCGTTTTCTTATGTCATAGGCTTTCGAAAAGACTAAAAGTTATCAAAATCTGACAACTGAAAAAGGGTCAAAACAAAGATTTTACAGTTTGTAACAGGAATAAATAGTCTTTTCGGCAGTGTGCCTAAGGACTTAAGCAGTTAGTATAAAAGCCCGGTTTTAGGCCTAATGGGAAGGCTTTGGGTATTTAGGAAAAATCAGAAAATTTCAACAGCCTCAGACCAAACCTTTTTTAATTATGTAAAAAAATCTACAGGAGGGATCAAATTGACCCCCCCCCCCAGCAGGAATAGGGTTAAAGCTTTTAATTATTCTAAAATGGAGATTTTAGCCCACAATTAAAAACCCTTGATATACTTTTTTGATACCCTGACGTACCTTTTGCATTTATAAAGTACAACTAGCTGCAGTCCAGGAAAATAAAAATTACAAAAAAATTAACAGACCAAAATTTTTGAATTTTAGGATAGTTTATAAAATGAAAAATAGGAATTTTTCAATTCAGTCGTTTAACGTAACGTTTATTCTATTGAAAAAAGAAAATATTTATAACTCATAATATTTGATCCTATTTCCGTTTGCAAATTCTGGTATAGCTATTCCATCAAAACCCCTTGATAAAGAGCTTTGTACAAATGTGAATTTCCGATGATGAAAAAGGATTAATGTTTATTAGTGGGAGATGAGAGAGAGGCGAAACCTCGGCCGCCATGAGCCTCTAAGATTTTTCATATTAAGATTTGAACTAATTTAGTTTGGTATTGGAAAAAATTGGAAAAAATGTTTTGGATTTAACAGTAATTTTGCAATTTAGAAATTGTTTCAAAAAAGCATCGACAATAACAATTTATAACCGTTTGAATAAAGCTCACTTCAGAACTGAATCTTAAAATGTTTTTCTTTCCGCAAAATCAACGTTTCAATTTAGTTATATTGTGGAGGCTCGGTACTGTCTGGCAAACATGGGAGGCTCAGGGCGTATAGAGTGTCCCTCCTTCCCTCATTTATACTACAACCTCATTTCTACCATCGCCCCTGGGGGGTCGGAGTAGATGAAATTAGGGAGAAAAGATGTAGGATGGAAAGATGGAAAGATCAAGAAAGAGTTTTCTAATATTTTCTCTCTCCTGGGCATACAACGATTGGAATGGAAGAGAACAGGGTTAAAAAGTATATAAGGAGTGGGGAAAGTTGGAGGGGAAAATGATTATGCAAAGGAAGAGAAAAGGAATTATGAAGGAAGAAAAGAGGCATTATGAAGGAGGAAGGATGGGAGCAGGAGAATGGAGGGGAGAAGGAGAATGGAGGGGAGAAGGAGAATGGAGGGGAGAAGGAGAATGGATGGGAGAAGGAGAATGGAGGGGAGAAGAAAAATGGATGGGAGAAGGAGAATGTAGGGGAGAAAGAGAATGTAGGGGAGAAGGAGAATGTAGGGGAGAAGGAGAATGTAGGGGAGAAGGAGAATGGATTGGAGAAAGGGAATGGATGGGAGAAGGAGAATGGAGGAGAGAAGGATAATGTAGGGGAGAAGGAAAATGTAGGGGAGAAGGAGAATGTAGGGGAGAAGGAGAATCGATTGGAGAAGGAGAATGTAGGGGAGAAGGAGAATCTAGGGGAGAAGGATGAATGTAGGGGAGAAGGAGAATGGATTGGAGAAGGAGAATGTAGGGGAGAAGGAGAATGGATTGGAGAAGGAGAATGGAGGTGGGAAGGAGAATAGATGGGAGAAGGAGAATGGAGGGGAGGAGGAGAATGGAGGTGGGAAGGAGAATGTAGGAGAATCTAGGGGAGAAGGATGAATGTAGGGGAGAAGGAGAATGGATTGGAGAAGGAGAATGTAGGGGAGAAGGAGAATAGATGGGAGAAGGATAATGGATGGGCGAAGGAGAATGAATCTTAAAGGATGAAGGAAGGAGAAAAAGATTAATTGCAGATGAAGAATGAATTCCGGAAGGAAGGAGAACGGATGAAAGGACGAAGAATGAGTGAAGGCTGGATAAATACATGAATGAGAGGAAGGAGATAAAGGGAGTTATAGGATGAGAATATTAGAGATTAGTTGGCACCGTTTACTAGAATATATTATCATTTATTTCAATTTATTATCAATAATACTTATTAAAGATATTAATATCTAATCTTCTAAAATAATTAATCAATGCATGATATAAATATACTTTTATATATATATTTATATACCTAGCTTAATTAAATAGCATTTTCACATGTTTTTACTATTTATTGTCTAAATAATGTTTCATATGCAACTCTAGGCTATATATAGATTTATTATATACATGTAAAATATTTAAAGAATAGGATATCTTGTTAATTATTAATTTATTTTTTGTGTTTATAAAACTATATTTTTCCAGAAAACCTTATATATTTTAAAGATTTGGTTAGAAAAGACATTGACAAAGTTTGAGGTGTTTAGAATTTGAAAAAGTAAAGTTTTGACAAATATGTTTGACATGTTTGTTGTGAAAGTTCCATAGATCATAAATACTTTAATTCTGTCTCATTAGCTTCCGCTATTATTTATAATATGGGGTCCTCAGGACTAAGAGGGGGATAACAGTAGAAAAAATATTATTTTTAAATTTTTGTTTGAAAAAAGAAAATCTGTAAATAGAGAAGCCTAATAATTCAATTTCCAAATAAATAGGGTTTAAAGACAATAATGCATTAGTCTGTCTTGGTTCTAAATTGGGGGGAAAAATGCGAGCAACACAAAATTAATATATTATTTTTCTATCTGCCCTTACAAAACGGGTTTTAATGTAAACAAACATATTCAAAAGTTGTTTTCACTTTCAGAAAACAAAACAAAAATAATTAGCGCGTCTATAAGCATTAAGCAATGTCTGAAAAAGGACAGAAACGTTTGAACCTGCCCCACTAGTGCACTAGGACCACACACGGTTAACTTTTGGGGGAGGAGGAATTCCCTCCGGACCTCAATCCACTCGAAATCTGTAGGAGGAGAAGAATCAGCCTCAGAATATTCCTCAATTAGAAAACATCAGCTTGAACACCCTGGAGAACCTAGTCTCATCAAGAGTAACCGAGTAAAAGATGTCTATAATTAATCTAATCTAGAAATGGGAAAACAGGAACTGAATACTCGCCTCAAACTCAATCTTTAATTTCTTATATCTTTGCATTCATATTTAAATTATTTAATTTAACAAAATTCATGGTTTGAATTGTCTACAACACTGGGTTGCAAAGATACAGGGATTAGAAAATTAGAGTTTGTGTCAAAGACGGAATCCTTTTAATTTCCTATTATTTAGCAATCTGATGATATAGACAGTGTCTCTTTCAACCTTCAGCTATTTGTAAACAGCTCTACATTCAAATGTGACGCTCGCATTCCTACTCAAGGAAAACCTAAATTTATTATATTAGAATTAAACACTTTTTTTAAAACTTGGAAAAACGACAATATCTTCCACATTATTGATCAAATTAAGGTTTATAGGATACCGTTGTTAATCGGACACTGCCATCTTTCCATGAAGGGTCACTTGAAATTACACTTACATGGTATCTTAAAGTCAGATCAAATAAGTTGATATTTTTCTCATATTTGAGTCACAATATAACTGCAAAACTATTTGAGTCACAATATAACTGCTGCAAAACTATTTGAGTCACAATATGACTGCTGCAAAACTATTTGAGTCACAATATAACTGCAAAACTATTTGAGTCACAATATGACTGCTGCAAAACTATTTGAGTCACAATATAACTGCAAAACTATTTGAGTCACAATATAACTGCAAAACTATTTGAGTCACAATTTAACTGCAAAACTATTTGAGTCACAATATAACTGCAAAACTATTTGAGTCACAATATAACTGCAAAACTGTTTGAGTCACAATATAACTGCAAAATTATTTGAGTCACATATATAACTGGAAAACTATTTGAGTCACATTATAACTGCAAAACTATTTGAATCGCAATATAACTGCAAAACTATTTGAGTCACATATATAACTGCAAAACTATTTTAGTCACAATATAACTGCAAAACTATTTTAATCACAATATAACTGCAAAACTATTCGAGTCACAATATAACTGCAAAACTATAAATATTTTGACAATAAATCTTCATTTAAAAGAAACATTTTAAACTTAATTTATCTATGTGATGATACTTTGTTATTGTAGGAAAATGGCCCCTAAACNGAATTCCCCTGGATTAAGCTGACAGTTTTGAATGATTACAAGTTGACAACTCTCCTGTTTCTCTCAAACTCATTCTAAACTTTCAGCTGGATGGATGGGGGGAGGGGGGGTAGAAAAACAGAAAACAGAAAAACAGAAAACTAAGAAAGATAGACAGAAGAAGTTAACGATTCAATCTTACGTTAACGGAAGATATTCTAGTAACCGGTAGCGGCCCAATTGTTAACGAGCCGTTAACGATTATTTCATCCAAAAATATCGGGAAAAGTTAGAAACTATAATTCATTAACCCTATTCCTGCTGGGGTACTTGAAAACCAGGATATCAAATTGACCCCCCCCCCAGCAGGAATAGGGTTAAAAAACATCAACACACATAAAACTCACATAGAAAAATCAATCGTGCTTTTGGACTTTCCGTTCTTTTTTTCCATGCAAAATTATTTTTGTTCAACAACGATTTTAAAATTAACGGTATTTGCTGTTCGTTAAAGGATCGTTTCCTAGCCTGAAATCTTCTTTTTTATTTCTAAATACAGTACAAAGCATTAAATTCTTTCTACAAAAAGCTGAAATTTTTCTAAAAATCTTGAAACATAAATAAACGGCAGATAGATGGGATAAGATTTCATTTAGATTTGCTTTTGCAGGACAGAAATATATCCGATCCTTGACCACGTAATTTCAAATGACCCATCCATTATAAGTTTCATGCTGAATTCACTACAGTACCCTTTGGATCTTAATCTGAGCCGGAACACGGAAGATATCGTCGTTACATTACTCTATTATGCCGAGTTCAGTAGCGCCTGATCCAATCAGGGTTCAGCCATGTGTTTGGTGTCTATTCTGATCCAATAGAAATTGCATGGCGGTAACATCTATCTTTTTATCTATCTCATTTTCCAATTAGAGATAAATCCTTATATCAGCGCTAAACAATGTTTACTAATATTTACTAATATACAATATTTACTTCTACTGAAAATATGTTTAATTCTGAAAATTAAGTTTGTCTTTGCTCAACAAATTCCGCAAGTCACTAAATTACGAAACCACAATTATAAAATTCTAGATACAATCAAAACAATATCTCTGATTGATATATCGCTTGAAATTACGTCTACAGTTTTTTTAACCCAAGGTTCTAATGCAAGGAAAGGTAATTGAAGTTGCGTATACTCTGCGTACATATTGAAACCAGTTCTCTCTTGGCGGAATTTGTAAACAAGAATAGACAAATCAGTGTTTGTTCAGTATCCGTGGAGGATAAAAGCATTAAATTTTGATAATCTTGATAATTCACATAATAGTTTCCTATGACCAGAATATTTTATTGATTTTTTGTGTGAAAGATGGATCCCATGCCAGGCTTCGACATCCGTCTGGTGTTTACATTAATGCCCAGAGACAGTCCACTGCAGTACAAAAGATGCGTACACCTCTGAAATAACTTTCCTTGCATTATAACCTTGCTTTAATCCACCCTAAAGTACCGATTTCTGATTTATGAGCCCGTGAAGAATAAAAATACATTTTTTCTAGAATTGTCGCAGTATAAATCTATAGTATAGAGGAGCTGGAATATGCACTATTAGGATGAGTTTTAAAGAAACTGTTTAGAAATTCAAAATGAACTCCAATTTTACCTGGGTCATTTTGTTAATAATTTTGAGTGTGTTTTGATAATTTGTAAGTCGTTAAGTTTTGTCACCATCTTTCGTTTAACAATTTTCTCGATAAAAATTGCCAATTTTTTTTATTGATTTTCACAAAAGTTAGAAAGTTTGAAGAATTTTCTTTTCCCTACAATTTGTTTTCATTGTTCAAACATGGTTTTAAAACTTTAAATTTTGTACAGTGTACACTGTACACTGTACACTGTACACTGTACACTGTACACTGTACACTGTACAGTGTAGACTGTAGACTGTACACTGTACACTATACACTGTACACTGTACACTGAACACTGTACACTGTACACTGTACACTGTACACTGTACACTGTACACTGTACACTGTACACTGTACACTGTACACTGTACACTGTACACTGTACAGAGTTTAAATTATTTAAACTTTATTTTTCTGTCTAAAAACTTAAATCTTAGATAAGAACAAAACAATTGTCTAATTAAAAAACTTGATTACAAAAGTTAATCTTTGCTTTCTGAGACAACATCACCAGCATACATTATACAACTATTGTGTACGGTAATCCTACTTGTGGATTTCTACATCAGAAAATAGTGCAAACAGATTAGGATTTCCTGTAAAAAATATTTTATACAGGGTGTCCCAAAACATGGGAATTCAGTGACGAATTGGATATCGTCTTCGTTATGAATTAGCATTGTAATACCTAATTTCAAAAGCCATACTATTATTATGTCTGCTAATATCGTCTTCGTTATGATTTAGCATTGTAATACCTAATTTCAAAAGCCATAATATTATTATGTCTGCTAGAGTTTATTTTATGAAAAGGGTAAAAGACTGTAAAGATGCCTCCGCAAGATGGACAGTGAAAACTGACAAGTTTATTCTGTTTATATACTGCAATTTTCTTGTTTTACTAAGTACACCCTTATGCAGTCAAAATATAAACAAACAAATTGTGAACATAGCAGACGAAACTCTTATAGATTACAGCTTTCTCAGTAGGTATCACTATACTAAATCAAAGAATTATTTAAAAAGACGATATCGAATTCGTCACTTAATTCCCATGTTTATTGGGACACCCTGCATAAAACTAGGAATGAGACTCTACAGTCTACTCTCTTGGTTTAGTTTGAAGAAAACTTTTTTTTTGGCAGATTTCCATTAAATTTGAAGAAAACTGTGTGAGAAAAAAGATACGTTAGCCTTTTTAAAACAAGAAACAACGACTAAGAGACAATATATTTATAAACATCTAGGGATAAAATTAGTAGCATTTTTAAGGAAATTCTACTATGAATGCGCAATGATGCGTAAAATGTATATCTCCTGATATCCATAACACTGGAGATTAGATTTTTGTCCTACACTAGTCAAATGTAGGGTTTTAAGATAAATTCAATTGTACAAAAAAATCTAACCTTTCACGGTTCTCCCGGGTACCATAGGTAATATATTTACGAAGAGAACGAAATATTTGGTGAATTGCCCCTGTATTACTATATAAATTCTCGTATAATTATTCTGTATTCCCATTTTTCTAACAATTGCTCTTAAAAACACCATTTATAGGTTTAAACTGAACAATTAAACTATACGGTCGGATTCCACATGTCATCGGCAGACATAAAATGTTTTTCTTCAAAGCTCGAAAAATGGTAGATATCGCGGGAAATGCATTGAAAATATTATCTTGAGCATAAAACGATGGAAAATAAGAAAAATCATGCTTTTTCTGGTACGTTTTGTCAATTATTGAGGGAAATATACAAACTAGACAATACTGCAAGAGTGTAAAACATACCAGCCTTACCATGTTTTCTTCTTCAGTTTAGACCTTTAAATGATGTTTTTATTAGCAATTGACCAAACAAAACAGGATTACGGAATTATTACATGAGCATTTGTAAAAGAATACAGAGGCAAAACCATGATACTTAATTATCTTTTAAGACTTTACACCCAACAATTTGTTCTCTCTATGAATCTGTTACCTAAGAGAACTCCCTAAAAGTAAAGATTTTTTGTACAATTAAATTTATCTTTAAAACCTACATTTGCCTATAGTTTACTAATACGATTTCTTGTGGCATACAACAAGATGAATTTTAAATTTGTACAGGTAAATTAGCCAGTCACAGAGTTTTGCGCTATTTTTGCGCAATTTCACATTGGAAATCCTAACTACGATGTCTGAAAGCTAATGGAAGTTTTTTTAATTAATGGCTTTACCGAACTAAACGAATGTTCATCAAACAACCATTCGTTTTCTAACGTAAAGATTCTTTCCGTTCCTGAACAGAATTTTTGAAAAAATAACTAAATCGGCATTTAGTTACTTTTGAAATTGTTCGTTTTTAGCCTAAAACTGAACGATCCGTCTCACTTCTATAAACACACTATATTAACAAAAATATAGAAAAAAAGTACAAGTTCAAAAATCCTGCGCCTATTCTATAATACTTATTTCTACATTAAATACTTTATTTTCTGATACATATATTTCTAAAACAATATATTGTACATTAAATAATTAGGCCAGGTCATTAATACCAACTTAGTATATTAGTACATCAGCTAATGGACCAATAAAAAGAAATAAGATAAAGAAAGTCGGATTTTGAATTCTAGCCTGATTTTGAATTCTAGTCTGGATTTTGAATTCTAGTCGGATTTTGAATTCTAGTCTGGATTTTGAATTCTAGTCTGATTTTGAATTCTAGCCTGATTTTGAATTCTAGTCTGATTTTGAATTCTAGTCTCACTTTTGAATTCTAGTCTGATTTTGAATTCTAGTCTGATTTTGAATTCTAGTCTGATTTTGAATGCTAGTCTGGTTTTGAATTCTAGTCTGATTTTTAATTCTAGTCTGACTTTTAAAAAATATAAATGTTTGGTACAACGGATCTGATCCCGGTCAGTAATATCGCTATATTATTACTTCCTCCTTCTGTCTCTAGTTGGCAGTTGCCTCAAATTCAAAATGTCCAATCCTCATGTCGTCTTTTTTACTCATAGGACAATTAAATTCTATCAGATATAATAGTCAAAATTCACACCATCAGGTTGCAAAGATGTGCTGATTAGAAACTTAGAGTTTGAGGCAAGTGTTAAGTTCCTATTGTACGGCATTGTAATGTAATTTGCAATTTATTAAAGAAATGTTATAAGTGAGCTATACACCTCAAGGTTTTTGGATTTATTTCTAACAGTATTAATTGATATAATTGTAAGCTCTTGGAAAGCCAGTGACAAAATAAAGCAGATTGCTTAAATTTTTCGAAGAAATTTTCAAAATTTGTAATTTTAAAAGTAATTTTTCCCATTGCATTGCATGGCGCGCAATTTTGTTTCCGCACTTTTGAAATAAATACTTGTATTTTTGAAAATGTAAAAAAGATGTTGCGGACTATTGGTAGAAAAATCCCAAGATCTAAAAATCTATAAAAAGTTATAGATTGGTATGAAAATGGGAAAATAGAGAAAAATAGAAAAAAGCTAGGCCAGAAAAGGGTGAACGTGAAACAAAAACACTCCCTTCAAATTAGAGAAGTTTTTGTAAAAATTATCCAACTTTCTTCTTTCTTATTTTTATATCCAGCTGTATTTACAAGGTCCCCCCCCCCTCCCCCTGTAAAACTTTGCCGGACCAGAGAGAACAATTTGAGAACAATTTCCGAAAAATTGACTTTTCTCCTTTTCTTGTAATCATGAAACAAGGACAATTTCCCATAAAAATGTTAATGAGAAGGAGTGCCAACATTTTAGTTTTTATAGAAAATTTAATTTCATATTATTTTACGATTATGGGACAATTCACTTTGTTTCTAATGTCATTTTTTACTCTGTGCTTCTGTGTGCATTGCTTAGAACATCTATTACAAGCACATGGCATCTGAACAAGACGACCCTTAATAGAGTCTATATACGATGTTAGGTACTTTCCCGAAGGCATTTTACCAAGTGACACCTTCCCAAGGGTATTTTCCCAAGTGGCAACTTCCCAAGAGTATTTTCCCAAGTGGCAACTTCCCAAGGTTATTTTCCCAAATAGCAACTTCTCAAGTCTTTTCTAGCCACAGCGCCCACGCCCTTAGCCTGTTATAGCCGCAGCGCTCTGCCCCTAAACTATCCTAGCCGCAGCGCTTGCCCCCCCCCCCCCAATTGCGGCACATTAGAAGACCTAACCTATCCTTTAGGAAGTTGCCGCTTGGGAAATTGAACATTTTGGAAGATGTCACTTGGAAGATGTTTAAACTTGCTCAAAAGTTTAAACAGGAGTGAAGTAAACTTAAATGCAGGAAGTCCTAAGAAGAAAAATTGTAAAAATCCTCTGCGCGCTGTGTATTGATTAAACCATACAACGTGATCCTTAGCTATAGAATATATCAGTGATGAGTTGAATTCCCTGTTTACTAATCAGAACCACCTATCTATCAACTGCTTTATTAATGTTGATATTTATTTGGAAAACTGGAATAAAATCCATTTTCTTCAGATAGTGAAGAACAGTAATTCTTACCCCGAATAAAATTTTAGAGTATTCTCCCTTTAGAGAACTTATCGGAAAACTAGTTTTCCTGGAATGACAGAACGGAACATGCAACAGTTTCCGGGTAGAACAAGAAAATGTCAATATTCTAGAAGATGAGTGATTAGAGCTGAAAATTGTGAAAGCTCAATTTGAAAAGTAAATAGTTTAAACAAACAATGTTATTTTTACGAGGATTAAGTAAATTAATGATGATTTAGACTCAGTCACTTCAATTTAAATTAAAAATAAAATTTACTGGAAACCAAAAGTACGACTTTTTGACCTTACAGCTATTCCAGAGAATTAAAAAAACAATATTGTCTGGTTGTCTATTAAACATTCAAAACTGTTTTGTTTCTTCTAGCTTAATAGTGAGTGTAAACATGAAACATTTCCGTTCTATTACCGTTGTGAATCGAATATGCCACCCTTTAAAGAAAGGGTTACTTGAATCACGTCTACAGTCCCTTTTACAAATTGAGAATTTTATCTGTTTAAAGGGAGTGTCTGGTCAGACATGGTAGTTGACCTGAGAATGCAGTATTGTAGAGAATTTTATCTGATTAAAGGGAGTGTCTGGCCAGACATGGTAGTTGACCTGAGAATGCAGTATTGTAGAGAATTTTATCTGATTAAAGGGAGTGTCTGGCCAGACATGGTAATTGATCTGAGAATGCAGTATTGTAGAGAAGTATTTTTAGGATTCATTTGAGACCTATGAACGGTGAATATTAGTTCAGCAAGAGCGCAAATTCAATATTTAAAATTCTCATAGATTGTTAATTTTGAGAATCGGGTTTTAAAAATTATTGAACGACGAAAAATGTATCTAACAAAACTTGTACAGTAGATAATTAGATGTTTAGGAACACCTTATCATTAAAATTTGTCAACAAATCAATGTTAAAATTAATTATTTCATCCATCATTGTACTGAATTTCCTAGTCTTTTTGAATTTGTTCGCAGAGTTTTCAAATTCTTGAAATGTCGTCTTTTCAGTAAAAATTCCAGGAAATTAATGATTCATGATCCATCTCTTGGTTAAACTATAAGGATATAATACCCGTACCTAGATCAACTATTCTTGCTAAGTTCAACTATTTGCACCTTGTTCAACTAGCAGTGGTTAGTTCAACTATTCGTACCTATTTCAACTATCCAAACCAAGTTCAACTATTCGTACCTAGTTAAACTATCTGTACCTAGTTTAACTATCCATATCTAGTTCAACTATCCATGCCTAGTTCAGCTATTCATACTTAGTTAAACTATCCCTGCCTAGTTCAACTATTTTTGCTTAGGTCAACTATTTGTACCTAGTTCAACTATCTGTACCTATTTCAACTATCCATGCCTAGTTCAAATATTCAACTATTCGTACCTAGTTCAAATATTCAACTATTCCTACCTAGTTCAACCATCCGTACCTAATTCAACCATCCGTACCTAGTTCTATTATTCGTACCTAGTTTAAGTATCCGTGCCTAGTTCAACTATTCTTGGTTAGTTTAACTATTTTTACCTTATTCAACTAGCAGTGGCTAGTTCAACTATTCGTACTTAGTTCAATTATCCGTAATTAGTTCAACTATCCGTAATTAGTTCAACTATCTGTACCTAGTTCAACTATCCGTGCCTAGTTTATTTATCCGTACCTAGTTCAACTTTTCATGTCTAGTTCAACTATTCGTTCCTAGTTCAACTATTCGTGCCTAGTTCAACTACGTCTTCCTATTTATTTATTACGATCTCTATATTTAGAATACCACTGATCAATGAAATAATATTTTATCCAACAATACACTGTTCTCACAATAGATAAGAAGGTCGCATTGTCATGCCTCTCACATATGATATTCCATTTTATTTAGGAATTAGAGATATTTTCTCTTAAAAACTACAGTGAGAACCAGAAAACTGTGGAATAGGAAGACGACAGTAAAGCAAATCTTAATTGACCTGATGTTGTTACACTGCAACTAGTTTTACAAGTTCCTTATAACATAAATTATAAAGTGAAATGAGTCTATCTATACACTGAAAAATTGTTTTACAAGTACCTTATAACATAAATTATAAAGTGAAATGAGTCTCTCTATACACTGCACAACACAATTGCCTGAGCTCATTGGACTATTAAAAGTAATTTTTCGATTATAAAAGTCGTCTTCCTATATTCCAGAGTTTTCTAGTGCTCACTGCATCTAAGAAATCCGTTTGAAGGCACGACATACAAATATCATGTGTCAAGCTATTTGTTTTACAATAGTTTGCTAGCTTGTAAAAGCATGGAGATTGTTATACCCAAAATAAGCGTTATTGAAAAGCTATTTAATTATATCTTCCAAAAATAAAACTAAACATGCTAGATCAAAATTTCAAAGTTTCTTAAAAGATTAGCGCGAAGATCCCCTATTCAGATTTATTGCAACACTATAAAATGTACAATTTTTGCACCGACCACCATTGTTGGCATAATCTCTATTTTTTTACTATTTAATTGAAGCAGACTGAAGCATTGTTGTGCTGCGAACAGAAAGCGAAGTATAATTTTAAAACTTTAAATTTGTATGAACGCTTTTTTATGGAATTATAATTATGAAGCAGATAGCTGTCGTTTTTAACAAATTCATGTAAAAGAAAGATATGACCAAAAATCACCGATGACATCCATTTTTTTGCTGTCGGGTTAAAGTGGTTTAAATTTTATGTTTATCTTTCAAATTCTAAAAATTTATATATGGAAATCATTATCCATGCCAAATTAAATAACTGAAATAATTTTGGATTCTGAAAATTCACTTCTTAGTCTTTGTTGCAAATATCCGCAAGTCCGAGTTTTTAGAAACCACAATTGTAAATGATAAATTTTCAGATAGAAAACAATGCTCAGACAAACGTTACAATTTGGTACCATTGTGAATTGTGCATTCGGGTCCCTCCCTTAAACTTTTGGTAAATGTGAATATTTTCTTTTGTAAACAAACTTTTTCTTTAACTTCTGGTTTTTGAACAATAGAATTAAACTGAGATTAATTATTCTCGAAGTTTGAAGAAATTCTGAAACAATATTTCACTAAAATGTCAACTAAATAATTGAAGTTTGTTGAATGGTTTAGACCGAGAAATATTTACCCAGGAACCTACAATGTTTAAAAAAATTATAAGTACTCAACGTATCACCAGTCAGATGACCCTTTTTCTTTTATTTTTTTTGTTGTTGTTGGTATATGCATTTAAATGAAAAAGTAATAAATAAAAACTCCGCAAATTCAAATATTGTTAAATTATAGAAAAAAACGCGATTTGATTTAATTAAAGAAACAAACTCATCCCAACCGGTTAGGTCAGGGTAAATGAAAGACACACAAAGTGTAATTACACTATAGTACACTTTTTGCGGACTTTAGTCTTTGAGTGTCTCTGTTCTGATTATTTCTTGGTTCCTCTGAGGTTTATTGTTCCTGCTCTGGATATTTCTTGGTTGCTTTGATGTTGAGTTTTCCTGTTCTAAATATTTCTTGGTTGCTATGATGTTGAGTTTTCCTGTTCTAAATATTTCTTGGTTGCTATGAGGTTCAGTGTTCCTTGTTCTGGTCATTTCTTGGTTGCTTTGATGTTGTGTTTTCCTGTTCTGGATATTTCTTGGTTGCTTTGAGGTTAAGTGTTTCTGTCTTGAGTATTTCTTGTTTAATCTGAGGTTGAATGTTCCTGTTCTGGATATTTCTTGGTGCTATGAGGTTGAGTGTTCCTGTTCTAGATACTTATTGGTTGCTATGACGTAGAATGTTCCTGTTTTGTATATTTCTTGGTTGCTATGAGGTTGAGTGTTCTTGTTTTGAATATTTCTTGGTTGTGTGCTCCTGTTCTAGATACTTCTTGGTTGCTCTGAGGTTGAGTGTTCCTTTTCTGGATATTTCATGGTTTTTATGAGGTTTAGTGTTCCTGTTCTGGATATTTCTTAGTTGCTCTGATGTTGAGTGTTAGCTACGAGGTTGAGTGTTCCTGTTTTAAATATATCTTGTTAGCTACGAGGTTGAGTGTTCCTGTTTTAAATATATCTTGTTAGCTACGAGGTTGAGTGTTCCTGTTTTAAATTTATCTTGTTAGCTACGAGGTTGAGTGTTCCTGTTTTAAATATATCTTGTTAGCTACGAGGTTGAGTGTTCCTGTTTTAAATATATCTTGTTAGCTACGAGGTTGAGTGTTCCTGTTTTGAATATTTCTACGTTTCTACGCATGAGGTTGAGTATACCTGTTTTGAATATTTCTTTGTTACTCTGAGGTTGAGGGTTCCTCGTTTTGAATATTTCTTTGTTACTCTGAGGTTGAGGGTTCCTGTTTTGAATATTTCTTGGTTACTCTGAGGTTGAATGGAACTGAGAGGATGATTTCAAGGATTAATGAACAAATTGAGAAATGCAAAACAAGATTTGGATTTATTTTACACATCCAGAGTTGAGAATCTATAAGTTATAAAGAGGAAGTTGAACTAGCTCCGACTATTTCAACCGCTAGTTAAACAGATTCTCGCTTTTCATAAATGTCAAATTGGGCTTTGGGGGAAATGATTACACTCTCTCTCACATATATCCAGAGAGCTAGGAAAGTTATACATTCTTTTTGTGCACCAGGTCTAGTCCTTTGGTTTTACATTTAAACTCAATTATATCTTTTTGTGTGTTTCGATCATCTAGTATTATTCTGTCCTAGACATGTACATCATACATGTCTAGCTTGTTTCTAACTTTACTTACAGGAATCAGGACAGGAATCAGGATAGGAATCAGGACAGGAATCAGGACAGGCATCAGGACAGGAATCAGGACAGGAATCAGGATAGGAATCAGAACAGGAATCAGGACAAAAATCAGGACGGGAATCAGGACAGGAATCAGGACAAGAATCAGGACAGGAATCAGGACAGGAATCAGGACAAGAATCAGGATAGGAATCAGGACATGAATCAGGACAGGAATCAGGACAGGAATCAGGACAAGAATCAGGACAGGAATAAGGACAGGAATCAGGACAGGAAATAGGACAGGAATCAGGACAGGAATCAGGATAGGAATCAGGACAGGTTTCAGGACAGGAATCAGGATAGGAATCAGGACAGGAATCAGGACAGGCATCAGGACAGGAATCAGGACAGGAATCAGGATAGGAATCAGAACAGGAATCAGGACAAGAATCAGGACAGGAATCAGGACAGGAATCAGGACAATAATCAGGACAGGAATCAGGACAAGAGTCAGGATTGGAATCAGGACAGGAATCAGGGCAGAAATTAGGACAGGAATCAGGACAGGAATCAGGACAGGAATCAGGACAGGAATCAGGACAGTAATCAGGACAGGAATCAGGACAGGAATCAGGACAGGAATCAGGATAGGAATCAGGACAGGAATCAGGAGAGGAATCAGGAGAGGAATCAGGACAAGAATCAGGACAGGAATCAGGACAGGAATTAGGAAAGGAATCAGGACAAGAATCAGGATAGGAGTCAGGACAGGAATCAGGACAGGAATCAGGACAGGAATCAGGACAGGAATTAGTACAGGAATCAGGACAAGAATCAGGACAGGAATCACGACAGAAATCAGGACAGGAATCAGGACAGAAATCAGGACAGGAATCAGGACAGGAATCAGGACAGGAATCAAGACAGAAATCAGGACAGGAATCAGGACAGGAATCAGGACAGGAATCAAGACAGGAATCTGGACAGGAATCAAGACAGGAATCAAGACAGGAATCAGGACAGGAATCAGGACAGAAATCAGGACAGGGCCCAGGACTGGAATCAGGACAGGAACCAGGATAGGAATCAGGACAGGAATCAGAACTGGCATCAGGACAGGAATCAGGATAGGAATAAGGACAGGAATCAGGACAGGAATCAGGACAGGAATCAGGACAGGAATCAGGACAGCAATCAGGAAAGGGACCAGGACTGGAATCAGGACAGGAACCATGATAGGAATCAGGACAGGGACCAGGACTGGAATCAGGACAGAAACCAGGATAGGAATAAGGACAGGAATCAGGAAAGGAATCAGGACAGGGACCAGGACAGGCAGCAAGACATAAAGCAGGACAGGAATTAGGATAAGGGCAATTAAAGTTTACTTTGGTATTCAATGATGCAAAGAATAAATAGATTGGAAGTAAAGAATGTAGGACACGGAAAGGAAATTGATTCCGCTCTTTTAGCTTTTCTCATCTTGGTTTGTATTATACACCAAGTATCTATATTTCTATTGTATACATATTCATATTGGTTTGTATTATGAACCAAGTATCTATATTTCTATTATATCTTGGTTTGTATTATACACCAAGTATCTATATTTATATTACTAGCCTTAGAGGGCGCTTTGCGCCCATCTTCCAAATTAATTGTGAACATGTTCTCTTTGTGTACATCGTAAAACAAAACAAAAATAATTCGCGGATTTTCACAAAAAAATTCGTGGATTTTCAAAATTTTAAAAAATTTAATGACGATCAAATTTTGATTGAGACAAATATTTAAAATTTCAATCATTCATAAACCTTCCCTGGGGTCCCTAGATGTCTCACAAAAAATATGGGCCCGATCGGTTCAGCCGTTTTGACGTTTATTGGATACAAACAGACAAACAAACAGAGAAACAGACAGACAGACAAGCCAAATTTATATAAAGATATACATATTAATCATGGTTTGTATTATACACCAAGTATCTATATTTCTATTATATATCTATTCATCTTGGTTTGTATTATACACCAAGTATCTATATTTCTATTATATATATATTCATCTTGGTTTGTATTATACACCAAGTATCTATATTTCTATTATATATCTATTCATCTTGGTTTGTATTATACACCAAGTATCTATATTTCTATTATATATCTATGGTTTGTATTATACACCAAGTATCTATATTTCTATTATATATCTATTCATCTTGGTTTGTATTATACACCAAGTATCTATATTTCTATTATATACATATTAATCTTGGTTTGTATTATACACCAATGTTGACTTTAAAAGTCAATATGATAAAATCTAAATGGATATTTCTAACATTTATTTAATAAAAACGAAAGTTTTGAAATAGTTTCCCAAGTGGGGTTAAAATTGGTTGGTTTAGAAATTAACAAAGGAATAAATGATGAATATTTTGGGGGACTTCATGGGAGTGATGTAGAGCTTCATGTTGGTGGAGTAGATCTACAGGAACTGAAACACCAGGGCTTATCCAACCTAGTAGGCAGAGATCGCGGTTTTATCATGGTCCTTTTGAGCGATTATGTTGTCTCTGGAAAGCATGATAAACTGAAACCCTTCGGGTAAGCACGTCTGCTGCTAGCTGAGTATCTGCGCCATCATCATAAAGGAGTCAAGAGGCTCCCTGTGTCGGAGCTGTTACCAGCTCAACTATCTAAACTTGACTGACTGGGATGTGAGGGCTGAGGCGGGAGCTGGGATGAGCGGGGTTTGACATGTGGCCACTACATGGAGGAAATGGATAAACACGTCTTGTGAAAAGGCTATGGCATTTGAGTCGGTAAAATCGTCTTGCTTATATTTCGAATTTATGTTAACAACCAAGTATCTATATTTCTATTATATTTTTCTTCCTTTTATCGGTTTACACATTAGAGATTCAGAACATTTTTGTTCTTATCAATAGCTCTTCAATAAGAGGAGTACTGATGGAAAAAAAACAATTAAGATTACAATCTTTTGTACAATATAATTTAAATTGAAGCGGTCTGCTTTTGCTTTTTTGTTCGATCTTAACTCATGAACCTTTTGACCGGTTTGCCTCAAATTGTGAAAGGGGAATTCAGTCTAACAACAATATTGTTCTGAGCTTAGTTTTAAAATTCTAAATCAATTTGGTTGATTTTTATAAAGAGAAAGCTTAGGGTTTTAAACTTTTTAGGCAAATCTAAGTTCCCAAGCAAAGTTTTTATGTATATAGTAGTAATATCTGTTTGTTAGTATGACCGAAAATAACTCATGAACTCCTTGACAGATCTGCCCCATATTTCAATGGGGAACTCAGTCGAACCAAGGGAATGTTCTTAGCTTGGTTTAAAAGTTTCAAAATTGTACTACGATGTTCCATGGGGCAAAAACTAAAGATGACTGACAACAAAAAGCAGCTGATTCTGTGAAGAGTTTACCAAATAATTTGCAATTTCTTGCCCTAATTTATAGCACATTATATCCTCTAACTGTATATTGTATAATGGTAATATATATATATATATTCTGAAAATACCAATTATTTAGCCTTGTATCAGACAATTGTTTCCATCGTCTTCTAGAATACCTATTTTATATATAATCCATCTTTATCCATATAATCTATATATATCCTTATAATATATATTTTTTATTCCTACTTGAAAAAATGCTTTTACTCTCTTTTATAAATATCCTCTACTTCCTTCAAATATCCTCTACTCTCTTTCAATATTATTCTACTCCCTTCAACTATCATTTACTTCCTTCAAATATCCTTTACTCCCTTCAACTATCCTTTACTTCCTTCAAATATCCTTTACTCCTTTCAAATATTATTCTACTCCCTTCAACTATCCTTTACTTCCTTCAAATATCCTTTACTCCCTTCAACTATCCTTTACTTCCTTCAAATATTCTTTACTCCTTTCAAATATTATTCTACTCCCTTCAACTATCCTTTACTTCCTTCAAATATCCTTTACTCCCTTCAGCTATCCTTTACTTCCTTCAAATATCCTGTACTCCTTTTTAATATTATTCTACTCCCTTCAACTATCCTTTACTTCCTTCAACTATCAGTTAGTTCCTTCAACTATCCTTTACTCCCTTTAAATATCCTTTACTCCCTTTAAATATCCTTTACTCCATTTAAATATCCTCTACTTCCTTCAAATATCCTTTACTTCCTTCAACTATCGTTTACTCCCTTCAAATATTATTCTACTCCCTTCAAATATCCTTTACTTCCTTCAATTCAATTATCCTTTACTCCCTCCAAATTTCCTTTTCTCCCTTCAAATATCCTTTTCTCCCTTCAAATATTATTCTACTCCCTTCAAATATCCTTTAATCCCTTCAAATATTATTCTACGGCCTCCAAATTTCCTTTTCTCCCTTCAAATATCCTTTTCTCACTTCAAATATTATTCTACTCCCTTCAAATATCCTTTACTCCCTTCAAATATTTTTCTACAGCCTCCAAATTTCCTTTTCTCCCTTCAAATATCCTTTACTCCCTTAAAATATCCTGTACCCCCATTCAAATATTCTTCTCTCCATTTAAATATCCTACTCCCTTAAAATATATCCTTTTCTATCTTCAAATACCCTCCACCCCCTTCATAAAACTCTTTTTTTCTACTTTCAAATATCCTTTACTCCCCTCAAACATATCCTGTATTCCCTTCGAATATCCTTTACTCACATACTTCTTTTTCTACCTTCACATATCCTTTACTCCCTTCGAATATCCTTAAATCCCTTCAAATATCCTTTACTTCCTTCAAATATCCTTTACTCCCTTCAAATATCCTTTAGTTTCTTCAAATATCCTTTACTCTCTTCAAATAGTCTTTACTCCCGTCAAATATCCTTTACTCCCTTCAAATATCCTTTACTCCCTTCAAATATCATTTACTCCCTTCAAATATCCTTTACTCCCTTCAAATATCCTTTACCCCCTTCAAATATCCTTTACTCCCTTCAAATATTCTTTACTCCCTTCAAATAACATTTACTTTCTGCAAATAACCTTTACTCCCTTCATAATATCTTTTTCTACCTTCAAATATCCTTTACTCCCTTCAAATATCCCTTACTTCCTTCAAATAACCTTTATTTCCTTCAAATATCCTTTACTCTAACCATTTACCCAATTTTAGAAAGAAAGAACAACTCTCAAGGGGAGAGATGTTCCCCAATTAGCATAGTAAGGAAAGGTTAGAGAGTAACAGCAAAGGGATTATGAATATTAGGAATACTGAATGTAAAGATGGATTGTGACCATCAAAGATTTTAGAAAGAAAAAAGGGATAATAAACAACAAAAATATCAAAAGCAAAAATGAGATTATGTATGTAATAAATATCATAGCAAATCCCATATTTATAAACCTGAACAGACCTAGACAAATTACGTTGTAAATTGTAACCTAACTGCGCTTGTAAATAATTACTTAAAACTTATATTGCGATTAATCTAACTACGATTGTAGATAATGACGTATACCTTGTAATTACATTCATTAACTTAACCTGAATCATAGAATTCAAAATATAATTCAGTTGGAATAATATTCCGCTTTGATTACAGTGTTAGAGTAATTGTTCCTTGTTTAGCGAACTAAAGGCCTGAATCCAGAATCATTTTCTTGAAAGATAGATATAGATTGGGAATTACAGTGAATGGTATCTCGTAAGACCTGAGAATACAGACTGAGTCGTACCCGGATTGATATTGACTTTGGTATTTGTGATGAACCTTGAGTTCTAGATTGAGTTGTATCTTGTAAACAGATACCTGAGAATACAGACTGAGTTGTATCCGGATTGATATTGACTTTGGGCTTTGTAATGAACCTTGAGTTCTAGATTGAGGTGTATCTTGTAAACAAATACCTGAGAATTCAAACTGAGTTGTATCCGGATCGATATTGACTATGGTATTATTGAGGAACCTTGAATTCTAGATTGAGTTGTATCTTGTAAACAGATACCTGAGAATACAGACTGAGTTGTATCCGGATCGATATTGACTATGGTATTATTGAGGAACCTTGAATTCTAGATTGAGTGATACCTGAGAATACAGACTGAGTTGTATCCGGATTGATATTGACTATGGTATTATTGAGGAACCTTGAATTCTAGATTGAGTTGTATCTTGTAAGTCAGATACTTGAGAATACAGTAAGATTGATTAATACTGATCAAGGTATTATTGGAGAACCTGGAGTTCGAGATTAAGGTGTACCTGGATTGGTATTGATCTAAAATTATTTATTGAAGCAGGGTATTTACTACATGTCCATTGTATATCAATGATTTTATAGATAAAAAGGAGGGATTATAAACATCAACAATTTTAGAAAGCAAAAAAGTGATTTAAATTATCAATGTTTTTAGAAACTAAAAAAATGATTATAAAAATCAAAGATATTAAAAAGAAAAAAGGGATTTTGAAAATCAAAGATATTGAAATGTAAAAAATTGAACATAAATGAAACTAGAAAGTGTTAAATGGATTATAAATACAACAATAATTTTTAAGTAAACAGATAGTATGAATATTAATAATATTAGAAAGTGATAAAAGGATTTTAAACTTTTATGATACTAGAGAGTAGAAAGGGATTATGAAAATAAACTTTTTTTGTCAAAAAAACCTGTTTCCTGGGTATTAAAACAAGCCAAAGAATTAAGTACAATGTTAATGTTATGTTGTAAACTCCTTGTTCTACTTTTATCTTTATGAAATAAAATAAATTAACTAATTAATGAACCTTGTCTGGATCCAACTCTAACTTTCCACTAATTCTTTAATGAAACTTGCCAAACCTTCTACCCGGACCATCCAAACTGTTTGCATATGAGTACAATCAGAAGCACTATACTGAGATGAATACAATGTTTTGTCAAACATATTTTCCATCTTATTCAATAAATAATATACCTCTCTGCACATACAACTAAATAGAATAGGATAAACATATTACATAATACTAGACTTTTAGGACGCTTCGTGCCACCTTTATAGTAGAACAATTTAACTATTACTTTTCAAGTTGCCATGTTTTTATCCTTATCCTCACCTTTAATATTTCAAACTTAAACTATCTGATCTAACATATCAGAATCCAAATAGATTATCAAGTACAATATGTGGAAACAGAGAAATAGACCAATTATACACGACGTCACAAGTGTCAAATATAACAAGGAAAACGAAATTTCCTCACATTAGTTGACAGGTTTTCCAAGATTAAATAAAAAAGTGTAAAAACAGAAACTAAAGAACACATAAAATATCACTTATGTTACTGTAAATAGGCATTTTTTTCTAAAAAATAACACTATTAAAAATGATTTTGTCGGACACAAAAACTAAGTTGCTCACTTATGACGTAAGAATACAGCTGTACTGAGAGTGTACAAACTCACGTTGCCATGCATTGTACTAGAATACAGCTGTACTGAGAGTGTACAAACTCACGTTGCCATGCATTGTACTAGAATACAGCTGTACTGAGAGTGTACAAACTCACGTTGCCATGCATTGTACTAGAATACAGCTGTACTGAGAGTGTACAAACTCACGTTGCCATGGATTGTACTATAATACAGCTGTACTGAAAGTGTACAAACTCACGTTGCCATGCATTGTACTATACTCTATTTGCCAGAATCCATAATTTGAGTTTGATTTAGAAAATTAGAGTTTACGGCAAAAACTCGGTTATAAGGTTGATCTCATTCAAGCGGTTTTCTTTATGTAGAATAACGATAAGGCGTGGAAAGATCCCCCCAAATGGATCCCTCCTGCCACAATATCGTTCAGAAACCAAGGTTTTTTTTGATCGTTTATTCTGTCGAAATTTACGCAGGAAGTTTAAAAAAATACTTATTTTAAAAGAATGTAAATTTCCCTCTAGTCATTTATACATAACTGCTTTCAGAGAAAATAAAATGGGACTGCGCCGTGAAAGGTTTCAATTTAAGTAAAATTGGCAATGATTGGCGGCAAAATTATAAAATTGGCAATGATTGGCGGCAAAATTATAAAATTGGAAGAAACTCATTCATTCTGAACATCTTCTTTATCGGAGAATAAAGTTTTGGAAAAGGAAGCTTTGTAAATTCAGATTCATTCATAACTTACTGAAAAGGACAAGGACTTAGGTCTTTGGACCCAAGCTAAGGTTAGAATGCAAGGATAGTTATTTCAGAGGTGTACGCATCTTTTGTACTGCAGTGTACTGTCTCCGGGCGGTAATGTAAACAGAAGACGAATGTCACAGCCTGACATGGGATTCATCTTTCACATAAAAAACAATGAAATATTCTGGTCATAGGAAACTATTATGTGAATTGTCAAAATTATCAAAATTCAATGCTTTTAACCTCCTCGGATAGTAAACAAACACCAATTCATCTATTCTTGTTTACAAATTCCGTCCATACGCAGAGTACTGCAATTAACTTTCCTTGCATTATAACCTTGTTTGGACCGAACTCTATCTCTAGTTTTTAGGGAAGACTCAGCATTGATTTATTTGGTGTACTGTCCCGAACTGTCCCGAACTATCCCGTACTGTCCCGTATTGCCTTACATAGTCAGTATGTGTACTGCATGTACAGCTTGCTCCAGCTGCTTAAAATTCGGCCCGATAGTTGAAAGGAACTGGAGTTTAAAGTAAAGCAACTTCAGTTTTACGAAATAGCGTCGAAAGTAAGGATAGAAGAAAGAGACAAAGAAGGGTAAAAAAGACGAGAATAAGGGGTTAACAGAAGACCGAAGGTGATTGCTGAGATAAAAAGTAGGACGGTAGGAGGGAATAGAAGGAAGAAAAGGAGAGGGGTAGAAAGTAGAGAAGAAATGATAGAAAGAAGAAAAGGAGAGAAGATAGAATAGAATGAGCGTAGAAAGAAGAGAATGAGAGTAGAAAGAAGAAAAGGAGAGTGGAAAGAAGAGAAGGAGGGATGGAAAGAAGAGAAGGAGGGATGGAAAGAAGAGAAGGAGGGATGGAAAGAAGAGAAGGATGGATGGAAAGAAGAGAAGGAGAGTGGAAAAAAAGAAGGAGGGATGGAAAGAAGAGATGGAGAGTATGGAAAAGAGAGAATGAGAGTAGAAATAAGAAAAGGAGAGTGGAAAGAAGAGAACGAGAGTAGAAAGAAGAGAAGGAGGGATGGAAAGAAGAGAAGGAGAGTAGAAATTAGAGAAGGAGAGTGGAAAGAAGAGAAGGAGAGTGGAAAAAAAGAAGGAGGGATGGAAAGAAGAGAAGGAGGGTATATAAAGAATAGAAGGAGAGTAAAAATAAGAGAAGGAGGGATGGAAATAAGAGAAGAGTCATGGAAAGAAGAGAAGAGAAGGAGGGGTAGAAAGAAAAGAAGAAAATCGTAGAAAGATGAGAAGGATGGAAATAGATCAGAGAAGGATTAAGTAAAGAGGAGAGGAAGAGAAGGAGAATAATAAAGCATTAAATAGAGAAAGAGAATGGTTTTATAATAGAAGAACTAGAAGTTTGAATCTGTGTGAAAATGGTTGAACTCTGTTGGAGAAAAGAAAAGATTGAGGACAAGATTAAAATAAGATTAGAGAATATGTTTCATCANGGGGATGCCCTCAAACAGAGGGGGAGAGAAAGATTATAGATTAGACACAACTCAACCAAACCTTGCAAATTCAAACTCTTGATCTATTTTCTCTAAAGGATTTGAGTCTTTTTGCCACGAACTCGAATTTTCTAATTCTTATGGCTTTGAACCCTGATGGTGGAAACCTTTGATATTTCAAACTTAGATTGATTGATCTAACAGAATGCATAGTTTGAAATCTAAGGTCTATGACATTTGGTCATAGACGTACAACGGGGGGAAAAGTCAACATTTAAAACTAGAAGAGATAAAATCACTTCAAGGCATTTAACTACATCTAGGCTTATCCGGGGAAACTAGTTTAAAATTACAGGGGAGGAAAGTTCCAACCTGTGATTTGGCCCTGAACTGACATTGAGTGTCAAATCTGGGCCAAATGTGCAAAGTTATCATTTTCAATTGTTTAGTACTAAATTTCTACAAATAAATAGATTTCAATTATTTATTGATTATTGATTATATTTTAGAACAAGTCACATTTTTGAAGCAAATGCAAAGTTTGGCGCAAATTACGCTTTGGAACATTTCACGTTTTTAAGACATTTAACAGATTTTAATGATATGTTCAAGCATTTACTCAATTTAGTTTAAAAAAAGTTTTCCGTGTACAGTAAAATTTATATAACTAAGCTTTTAGGACGCTTCGCGCCCATCTTCTATTTCAACTTTTAACTGTGGCTTTATCTGCGAGTATCTTCTCTTTGTACAGTATAAAACAAAAACAAAAAAAGTTTGCGGATTTCATAATATTCTTTTGCGAATTTTCAAAATTTTAAACAAATAAAAAACTTTTAAACACAAATTTTTTAAATTTTGATCATTCATAAACTTTCCCTGGGGTCACGTGAGGTCCCACTCAAAATTTGGAACCGATCGGTTCAGCCGTTTTGACGTTTATTGGATACAAACAAACAGAATTCATAGTAATCTCAGGTCTACAATATTAGGCCTTGAAATTTGTGTTGCTCCCTGTATTTTCTCACTATTTGACTGATATGTACAAGTTTATTCATGGTTACAAGAACATAGAACATATAGTTTAAAATATTAAAGGTTTACACCATCAGGAGTCATATTTGTAGGGATTAGACAGTTTGAGATTGTGGCTAAGACAAGGAAATCACAACAAATACTAAATATATGAGTAAAAACAATGATTGTCCCTATCCCTCCAAATTAAAACAAAGATTGTCCCTATCTCTCCAAATTAAAACAAAGATTGTCCCTATCCCTCCAAGTTAAAACAAAGATTGTCCCTATCCCTCCAAATTAAAACAAAGATTGTCCCTATCCCTCCAAATTAAAACAAAGATTGTCCCTATCCCTCCAAATTAAAACAAAGATTGTCCCTATCCCTCCAGATTAAAACGATAAAATGATTATTTGTTCCATACAAGAAATGCTTCCTCTGCGTTTATTTTATGTAGAAACACAAAATCCAGATAATTTATTTCCAAAATAACATCTGAGCAGACAAACCTTTTAGGGACAAAGCCATTGTAGGATGATATATTTACATACATATATAAATATATACATATACATATACATCATATACATATAAATATATATATGCATAAACTTATTCATATACATATACATACACACATATACATACATATATATATACATATACACATAGACATACATATATACACATACAAATACATACACATACATATCCATACACATACATATACATACACTAACATATACATATATACATATACATATAAATATAAAATATAAATATACATATGCAAATACATGTATCTACATACATACATTTTTAATATTTTAGACAAATGTGTTTCCAATAAGCGATTTTTGCTTATTATTTGTTTAATTTTCAAGTCGGGTCAACCTTTCTGGTCCCAGTTTGTACTGTATCACCTGGGTAAAAGAAGCAGGCACTCAATAGGACTAGCTGGTGCAACAAGGTTGACGCGGTCAGACTTTAGGTTGAATTTACTTTTCATGATGGGTGAGAGGTGCATGTGTATGACATTACGACCGCATATAGCTTCTATTACAAGAAAATCAAATTTATCCTGTTAAATATTAGAAATTTAAAGCATATTTTTTCTTCTCAATAGTTTGAATAAAATAGCATAATAGAAAAATTTAACAATTTTTTAAAAATAAAATTTTAATCTTACTTTTAAGTTATTTTATTCTGCAAATGTCATGACTTTGTTGAACATTAAATGAATTTGTTCATTACAAAAATAAAAGTCTCGAATGGATAACATGAAATAATGAAAATGTTGAAACTCTTACAATAAAAGGGGATACGAAGACTACGAAGCTCCTTGAAGTGGTTTCAGACGGAATAAGCTTTCTTACAGGATATATTTGGTCTTCCTGTAAATGTTTCTCTTTACACAACATTGGTTTAAACCTTTCTACATTAAAGCATATTTATATAGACAGGTCAGGAAAGTAAGAAGATGAAGAAAAAAAAATCTAGCTGTAATATCTACATATAAACATTTGTGGAATTAAATGTAAAACAAAAAGGATGGAAGAAAAAGGAAATACTGCTAGATATGTCACTCAATATTTGTTGGTCAATAGTGACAAGTAATATACAAATTACTTTTTACATACTCAGAATACTTTTTCTCAGCGAGATCGACAAATAAAAACAGAGAGATAGAAACAGAGAGATAGAAACAGAGAGATAGAAACAGAAAGATAGAAACAGAGATATAGAAACAGAGAGATAGAAACAGAGAAATAGAAACAGAGAGATAGAAACAGAGAGACAGAAACAGAGAGATAGAAACATAGAGATAGAAACAGAGAGATAGAAACAGAGAGATAGAAACAGAGAGATAGAAACAGAGAGATAGAAACAGAGAGGTAGAAACAGAGAGATAGAAACAGAGAGATAGAAACAGAGAGAAATAGAAACAGAGAGATAGAAACAGAAATAGAAAAAAATAAAGATACAGGATGGTTTAAACAAAAAGTGTACTGCAGTTTCTGGGAAGAGTTTGTTTACATTCGTTCCAGAAACTGCAGTACACTTTATTTTGCTTCCAAAGATATAAGGGTTGCTGAGAAACATATATATATGTAGAGAAACATTGATCCAGATTGTGCACGCCTTAACACAAAAATATATTAGTATTTTCCCAATTACTTCTTTCCAACTGAAGTTAGAAAGTAGCTTGTTGTAGTTCTAAGAAGTATATCTAGGGCTGAAAAAAAGTACAAATGAGTCAGAATGTAAAACCAAATGCGAAGGCACTGTAAAACTTTAAAGTTGGCAGAAAGAATGTGTAAAATGATACACAATTTTCTTAGCTGCCTGGAACTTTATGATAGATAGATAGACAGATACAGGACTAGAGAACTGAAGAGAAGTAAAAGAAATGTTGGATTGTGGTTTAGTAGCACGCTCTACCAACGGCAGATTCCAATATTTTCCCGAATTATTGAAAATTGGCGCCATTTGTTCATATCGACACCCCCCCCCCCCTACTCCTTCCTCCCCACCAACCCGTTCATGTTGAAACAATTCACATTTTATTCTAAAACCTTAGATTCTAAGATTGGTTCTTAATGGAAATTATTAGTTTTTACTTTTCTGACTTTTCTGACTTTTCTGAATTGAGTCTTATCACAAACTCTGGTTTTCAACTCCCTATATTTTTGCAACCTGATGGTGTAAACCTTTCATGCTTTAAACTTTAAACATTTGATTCAAAAGAATTCATACTTTGATGCAAATTTCTAAAAATATACTTATTTATTTTCCGGGATTCACAGAAAAAAACATTTTATTCAAATTATTAAACATAAAATATTCATAAACATAAAATATTCAGAATTTAGAGATCCTAAAACTAGCGTACACTGTACACTTCAGATAACTGCATGCACTACGTAGTACGTACAAGTCACTATTAAGTCTATCCGGTTCATTTCAAGAACCAGGGCCGACATCTAACAAGGGCTCTATCATCTTCCCCCCACCCTTTCTGGAATAACAAGAAAGTTAGGCGCACAGTTAAAACTTCCAAGAAGAGCCGCTAGATGGCTCTGTTCGAGGGGGGAAAGCATCCCTTCCAAATATTCTCAACGCTTCATTTCCCAGCTTCGGCTTTAATAAGCAATTTCTCCACTTTGCTGACCCAAAAATAGAAATTCCTCATTATCCTTCATTGAATCCCATTGATTTTACGACAATCTAACATCTATAACCTCCTTTCATCTAACCAGCTAAGTGCAAAACTTAATAAAATTATAAAACTCGCTACGAGACCCGGTTTCCTGAAACCCGGGTTTGGCAGAGTTCGGGTTTCATGTTCTTAAAACGTATTTTGAAACTCTAGGAAACTGGGTTAAAATATGCTGTCGTTGGAGTCTCCAGCTGTGGTGTTTTATGAATAAAGCTGCTACGCACTTGAAAGTGATCAAATTGGTATCCGTTTTTTGGCGTAATAGTCGGCCCATCCAAGGAAAGATTTAAATTTACACTCTTATAATGTCCAGAAAGGTGGAGCTACTGATTTGTTTTAAATATCTGTAGTTGTGTGATGTCATCAGATACATTTGTGAATTTGCTGAGACTTTCTTTTAGTTTAAAGAATATTTTTGGTACTTTTTTGAAAAAACTATTTTAATGTATTAGGTAGATTAATGTTAATTTTTCTTCAGCAGTCTATTGATATTATTATTCTTACTCGGGCTATATAATTTATAACTAGATTTTATGAAAACAATTTCTGTTATATGGGACTAGGGGGGGGGATGCAAATTCGTCATTGCACCCCTCTTTTAGAAGAAAGGGGGGTGAACCTGCACCCTTGCACCCCCCCCCCTGGTTACGGGCCTGCTAGTAGATAAACTTAAATAAATTACTGTATTCACTTTTAACAGAAAAATGTCTTTAAGTTCGATTGACTGTACTCTATTCAATATCGAGTCTATAGAGAGAGAGATCTTGACTGATCAAGTATTTGGAACATATATGAAGCCATTAAAGCATAAATACGAAGAAATGGTGCTTCATATGTTCCACAATCACTACGAAACTCACTTTCCCAGCCGTAACCCTACTCCTATACAAGGGTTTCATTTTGAGGTATTGCCCCGTAACATTCTGAGTTTCCGGAGTTTCCCGAAACCCTTACGAAACTCAAACCCAGACTTAAGAGAGCTAACCCGGTTTCGTGGCCAGGTTTGGTTTGGGATACCCGGTAAATTTCTTTTAAGTTTTGCCCTCTAGAGCGAGCTGTACAGCGCACATTTATTGTTGTACATTTTTCCTTTAAACTGGAAATACATTTTAAAAGTACATTCGTAAAAAAACAGTCACAAATCCCAGAGTTTGTTTAAATAAAAGAGGGGTCCACTTCATACTTCTCCTATAATATTCCGTCCCTCTGTAGGTCCTATTGACAATTCTACCAAATCTTACGTAGATATATACCGCTTTTTAGACAAGATCAAAGAGGTTTCCTTCTGCAGGGATCAATATGATCAAGATGAGAAATTATCTTTTAATGTTATTATTACTTCCAGGAGTAATAGGAAATACAAATACAAACCCTTCAGTTTCAGTGAGTTTACAGTCCTATATTAGAAGTATGAAGAAATTGAGTGGGAGAAAGGAGGATTGCAGTGAAGGGCCCCCTAGACAGTTTTATTGTTTTTACAACTCTTGGTAGTTTCAATTTTGAGGAAACGGGATACATGGGTAATGGAGCAGCTAATAGAGGAAATAGAGATACAAATATACAAACATAGAGATACAGATATATACACACATAGAGATACAAATATACAAACATAGAGATACAGTTATACAAGCATATATATATTGGATATACACACATAGAGATACAGATGTAAACACATAGAGATACAAATATACAAACATAGAGATACAGTTATACAACTATAAAGATACAGATATACAAACACCCCTACAGATATACACCCATAGAGATACAGTTATACACACATAGAGATACAGATATTAAAACATAGAGATATATTCATTTAAAGAAGATACAGGATACAGATATATAAACATAGAAAGGAAAGAGGATAGAGAAATATAAACATAGATTTAATAAGTATACAGGATAAAATAATACAAACGTAGAGATGAGAAGATACAGGATACACATATGCAAATAGAGTAGAAAAGATACATGATACAGATATATAAACATAGATAAAGAGAAGTTACAGGATCGATACAAATATGTAATAGATATAAAAGTAACACTATATCTGTAAACCTGAACATGCTTATATATATTATGTTGTAGATGGTCTGTAATCCAACTATACAATCATTATTAATTAACTACGTTTTAGGTAACTACGTAAAGCTTATAATCACAATTTAATCTTAACTAGCTGGAAAGGCATTAACCCTATCTCTGCTGGGGTACTTGAAAACCAGGATACGCTGGGGGGGGGTCAATTTGCCCCCCCCCCCATCTAAATCCCATGTTTGATGTCCAAATATGACCAATGATACATTATTGGAAAGCTCTTGTGCTCTACTTTTAGAATCTGCAAAAAAATTAGCAAATTGGCAAAAACTGAATTTTTTATCGCAAAATCCAGTTATATAGTAAAAATGTTTGCAAAAAATTTTTTTTCCAAAAAATGAAACATTATACATTTTTGAAAAGCCCTTGACCATGCCATTTCAAATATGCAAATATTTTTGCAAAATTTTAAATAACCTGATTTTTAATCAAGAAAAACTAAAAATGTGCAAATTTACTTTGACAGGTCGTTTGCAAAAAATTTGCAATTTTTTTTTCGCAAAAATTGTGCAATTCGTTTCCTTATGTCAAAGGCTTTCCAAAAAGCTAAATTTTATCAAAATCTGACAAGTGGAAGTGGGTCAAAACAAAGATTTAGTTTGTTACAGGAAAAAGCAGTCATTCAGGCAGTGTGCCTGAGGACTCAGGCAGCTAGTATTAAAGCCCGGTTTTAGGCCTAAAGGGAGGGCTTTGGGTATGTAGAAAAAGTCATAAAATTTCAACAGCCCCAGACCAATACTTTTTGAGTTATGTAAAAAAAGCTACAGGGGGGGGTCAAATTGACCCCCCCCCCCCAGCGGGAATAGGGTTAAGAACATATTTTTCAGATTGTTGATGAAAATATCTGTGTCCATATTTCTATCTTTGTATCTCTGACATGATTCTTACAATTGATTCAATCAGCCCAACTGTGAAATATTTGACATTTTTATTAGTTTCAACTCGAAAGAGGGCCAACCATTTTCTTTTACTAGACGCTCACAGCCCATTCACACTTTCAAACAAGGCGATAGATAGATATATAAATAGATAGATAGATAGATAGATAGATAGACAGATAGATAGACAGATTGTTTGAAGTTTAGTAAGAAGTCAATAACTTTCAAACAAGGAGATAGATAGATATATAGATAGATAGATAAATAAATATATATATCTATAAATAGATGAATAGATTGATAGATTAATAGTTTTTCAAAAGAGAGTTTGAAGTTTAGTAAGAAGTCAATAACTTTCTTATTAAAAATATCAACAATAAAGTAAAACTAAAAAATTTTTATTAGATTTTTTAAAAGAGTTTAAATTTTTATTTATTTTTTTAAAAAATCCTTTAAAAGAACCAGAAGATAAAAATAACATGTTTTACTTTTATACTTTATTAAACTGTTTTATTTCAAATGTAGAATTCATTCTATATACATGGTTTTATTTTAAACGTCGACTTCGTACCCGGCTTTTAGTGAGTAATAAAATCATTCAGTTTGTTTTGTATTAAGCTTCAGCTAGAAATTGAATGCATGGTCCGGTATATCATTATTTTTAAACCGGTTTAAATTATATAGGGTCTAACAAAATACGTGATTTATTCCTCAATCTTTTTTGAATCTTTAAAGTAAACCTTTGAACTTTGTACAGAATTTGTTAAATAATTTGATACGCACGTCACCCAGTTTGTAAGAATACGATTGATAATTAAACCCCGGTTTTTCCAAAACTCAGACAAAATCTACTTGTCTGCCTAGTTTAGCTTGAAGCTTGGTTTAGATAACATGAATATACAAGCACTATACCGTCTCATAATAATATTATGTTTTCTGATAACACAATCTTTACAGGTTTAAGTATTCATAATGTTTAAAGGGAGTGTTCGCGAAAAATGAAAGGGGGTATAGNTAAAGGAACTGTTCTAAACAGGTTTAATATTCAGCTTAAAGGAACTGTTCTAAACAGGTTTAATATTCAGCTTAAAGGAACTGTTCTAAACAGGTTTAATATTCAGCTTAAAGGAACTGTTCTAAACAGGTTTAATATTCAGCTTAAAGGAACTGTTCTAAACAGGTTTAATATTCAGCTTAAAGGAACTGTTCTAAACAGGTTTAATATTCAGCTTAAAGGAACTGTTCTAAACAGGTTTAATATTCAGCTTAAAGGAACTGTTCTAAACAGGTTTAATATTCAGCTTAAAGGAACTGTTCTAAACAGGTTTAATATTCAGCTTAAAGGAACTGTTCTAAACAGGTTTAATATTCAGCTTAAAGGAACTGTTCTAAACAGGTTTAATATTCAGCTTAAAGGAACTGTTCTAAACAGGTTTAATATTCAGCTTAAAGGAACTGTTCTAAACAGGTTTAATATTCAGCTTAAAGGAACTGTTCTAAACAGGTTTAATATTCAGCTTAAAGGAACTGTTCTAAACAGGTTTAATATTCAGCTTAAAGGAACTGTTTTAAACAGGTTTAATATTCAGCTTAAAGGAACTGTTATGAACAGGTCTAATATTCAGCTTAAAGGAACTGTAAACATAATTTCAAGTGACTCTCCAGTCTTCATCTTTAGAGAAGCTATTCAATTCATAACAGCCTCTGAAATACTTTTTTGATCTAGAATGAAAAGAAATCTATTATATTTCCGTTAAAATTGTTTTTTTGCAATTGTGTTTCTCAATTAATTGACTTGCTAATTCATGTTTTGGAAAAAGTTAAAGGAAATTGTCAAAATATAACACTTTTCGAGTCAGATAAATTACATTATCTTCTACATTTTTATCAGATTTAAGGGTACCGTTGTAAATCAAACAATACCATCTTTGCAGCGATGGGTCACTTGAAATTACGCTTGCAGTCCCATATTGTTGAATTTCTTTTTACTCACAAAATATATCTCTTTTGTTTTATTTTTGAAAGGTGATTTAAAGAGAATCCGCCCCTGCTTATTACCGATATGAAGGAGGGGTCATTTATGGAATTGTTTAGAGTGTAGACATAATTTCATGTGATAGTCCATTTGTAGACTAGTGTGCCCGATTCACAACGGTACCCTTTAAACCTTTTTCTGATCATTAACTACGTAGTAATTGGTTGAACACAATTTTTAGACATAAGCACAAGGATTTCTCTACCGTCGATGATCAAAAAAGGTTTAAAAGTAACAGTTGGTAATCGGACATGTCCCTCTATGAATCATGGGTCATTTGACTTCAACGCTGACTGAACAGCACTGCTTGTAAGCCCTGACCTTGGAAGCACTAAATATGGTTGGTTTAACTTTCATATAAAGTTCCAGGAAGAGCCGTGGTCCTTGAAATTAAAATTCCAGCACATTTAAAGTAACTTACAGGCAGCTAGAGCAAGTTGTAACGTTTAATTTTCGACCGCAAAAACATCAAATGATCTACAAAGATTGAAGTGTATGAAGCTTTAAAACCATCCATGATTTGTAAGCAATGAAAAAGGTTTTACAGGCTCCTCCCGCTTCTCCTGAGCAAGCATCAGCGGTCATCACACAGCTGGACTCTGACTGTAGATCAGGTATAGGTTTAAACATAGCGGTCATCACACAGCTGGACTCTAACTGTGGATTAGGTATAGGGTTAACATAGCGGTCATCACACAGGTGGACTCTAACTGTGGATTTGGTATAGAGTTAAACATAGCGGTCATCACACAGGTGGACTCTAACTGTGGATTAGGTATAGAGTTAAACATAGCGGTCATCACACAGCTGGACTCTAACTGTAGATTAGGTATAGGGTTAAACATAGCGGTCATCACACAGCTGGACTCTAACTGTAGATTAGGTATAGGGTTTAACATAGCGGTCATCACACAGCTGGACTCTAACTGTAGATTAGGTATAGGGTTAAACATAGCGGTCATCACACAGGTGGACTCTAACTGTGGATTTGGTATAGGGTTAAACATAGCGGTCATCACACAGCTGGACTCTAACTGTGGATTAGGGTTAATCACAAAAGATGAGACTTCAGAGACAGCTGTACGGAATTCTTCTTTAAAGACTACGAAGATCGAAAATTCTGTCAAAAGTTGCATCAAAAGGTGCACAAAGAAAATAAGAAATTCAAGATAATGATGAAAACGATGATTTTAGCATTGATTTATTGGAAAATTTCTATTGAGAAATATGTTCCTAACCATCTAATTAGATTACTGTAAAATTTTTACCTTATTTTTCGTTTTTTAATAATTAACAAAAACTATTCTGAAAACGTATCTACCCCCAAAGTAGGAGTTTTGAACGTCGAATTTGCGCTCAAACTCAGGATTTACAGATCTTTAAAAAGTTCAATATGTCTCAAATGAATCCTAAAGAAGCTTTACACAACACTGCATACTCAGTTCAACTACCTTACATAGCCGGTCTGTCCCTTTAAATCTTTTATGTTTTGAACAATAACTTCTCTTATTAAAGAGCTGAATTTACCTTCTCATTCTGTCTAGTCCACCTCTCACAAGGAAATAATTTTGCAACTCCTAGCCTAAATAAATTGGAAGAAAAATATGTGTATTTCAGTGCGTTTTTTCACATATTTTAAAAGACCATTTGTTTTAAGTGATTGAACCTAAATTCGCCCGGGCTACGAGTGTGAATAACCAGCTGGACTTTTACTGTAGACCAGGTAAAGGGTTTCCATTCTTGCGTAATAATAGCGCAAAACTTGATCTGTAGCTGGATAACATATCTGTAAAAATTCTAAATTATTGCATACCACAACAAAAAATTGCATTCGGAGAACCATTTATATTTTAAGTGTCTCTATTGTTATGAAGCTAAAAATCACTACATGTGTAGCTATAGTTGTGCGTTTCCTCAAATGCAAAAGAAATTGAGTTTTTGCCATACACTCTGATTTTCTAATCCCTATATCTTTTCAACCCAATGTCGTAGACCTTAGATCTGTCAATTTGTGAATTCTGTTATATTAAACAAGCTAAGTTTGAAATACAGTTACCATTAAAAAGTGGTATGAAATAAAGGAAATCTAAAGCCTGAAAACTGATGTGAGTAAATCTCCAGTGTATAGGAAAATGTATTGACAAGTAAAAAAGGAACAATTAAAATGATAATGATGAATCATGGAAAGCCGGAGCTCTCTGTCAGACCCTCTGTCTTTCATTCCCTCCGTACGAGGAGTTAATCTTTCCTCTTCCGATCCTTGGTGATCACTAACTTTCATTTCGGTTTTAGCCCAGGCTGATCCTATTTCTGCCTACCTCATTTCAAGCCGTGTTTCTTGCCTATTGGCTTGAATTTAAATAAAATTCCCGGTCCAATGGTGTCTTTGATTCTCAACGCGTTTAAACATGCGTTCAATTCATGTTTTCTGGGTTGGCATTTTCTAACGGCTAAATATCCCTACACGATAAAGATGAGATGACTTGTTATCCGTCCCACTGCTATCGTTGACTACAGTTTATTTACAAGTAAGCCTCTCTCCATGCTTACAATACCAATGGTTTGCACTATCAGAATTTACCGTTTGAATTCGGAAATGACACTCACTCTGTAAATGGATGTCACTTAAAATTACTTCTGCAGTCCCATAAGTGACGATTAAGATATATTTTTTTATTGATTTCCAATGGATACTCAGAGGGAATAGGGAGTGCAGGAACTGAATAAATTCAGTTTGCTGCTTAATTTTTTTAAGCAACATACAGTAAGCCATAGAACTCTGGAATATGAAGACGACTGTTAGACTCAAGTTATGCCAAAGAACATTAGACACAGCAATTGTGTAATGTAAACAGACTCATTTAATTAAATAAGTGATTTAATTACTATTTGATTTGTGACAGCATCACATACGCTTAATTATTGTTTTAATGTCGTTTTTCTATTCCACAGTCTATAAATCCTTTGTTTATTTGTCTGTACATTAATTATTTAGGTTGTATTTATATGAATGGATACTGCATCAAGAAAAAATATAGACTGAGAAGGTTAGAAATTTCAGAAAATGTTTTTTTGAATCAAACATTTTTTTTACAATAAAAGTTTTTAATTTATTTATTTTAGAAGAGTCGTAGAGAAAACTAGAGAAGGAGATACTTTCTTTCTTCAAATCTACAATATACTCTGCTAATCTACAGTAGAGAGATGTACCCTTTCTTCAATTATACAATATACTCTGCTAATCTACAGTAGAGAGATGTATCCTTTCTTCAATTCTACAATTTACTCTGCTAATCTAATAAGTAATAAATGAAACTTTTTTATCGTAAATAAATAAATATATTTATTTCTATTAAAATTGATTAATGATAAATGATAGAAAAGAAAAGATTGATATTAAATGTATCAAATTATCAAATTATCAAATTATCAAATTATCAAATTATCAAATTACTAAATTATCAAAATATCATTGTTTAAAGGTTTCTTTATTATTCAATTATATGAATGTCATCATGAAACAAATGTTTTGGAAAAGTCTTTTTTCGTAAATACAATAATTACAGAATTTTTCTCACAAAAAATATTTCTTGAAAATATATTGGATAAAATACTCTGAAATTTATTTTATTAATTTGCAAATTTTTCCTGTAAAGCTTTAGTTAATTCTACCAAAGACTAGATTCCTTTATCCAGATTATTAGATGACTTAGCACTCTGTTGTTACTAAGATAAATGTGAACAGGGTACTGTTGTTAATCTGACAACACAATAACAATGGAGGAAATTATTTATTTTACATAAAAAAATTCTATTCAAGATTATTACTGGATCTTATCTTTCAATAGTGTTCCATTTGCAGAAAATATATAAAAGATCTATTTAACCAAATTTACACGGGCCAAAGTTTTAATCAAAAAAATCTCTTTTATCGTGATCACAAAATATTAAAAATACGTTTTTTGGCATTGATTGCCAGAAAACTGTGAAATTAAAGTTTTTTTTTTATTACAGTATTAAACTAGCTTTGCCTAAAAACTAAGTTAATGGAAGACGACCAATTAAAGACAATCCACCTAACAGAAAATAAATAGATCATTCCCGTGGTTCTATATCCGAGCTCCATAAAAACAGGGGGTACAGGAGATACAGGGGGTACAGGAGATACAGGGGGCACAGAAGATAAAGAGTATGAAGGAGATACAGGGTATACAGGAGATACAGGGTATACAGGAGATACAGGGGATACACGAGTTACAGGGGATATAGGAGATACAGGGAATACAGGAGATACAGAGGATACAGGAGATACAGGTAATACATGACTTACAAGGGGTACAGGAGATACAGAGGATACAGGAGTTACAAGGGGTACAGGAGTTACAAGGGGTACAGGAGATACAGAGGATACAGGAGATTCAGGTAATACAGGAGTTACAGGGGGTACAGGAGATACAGAGGATACAGGAGATACAGGTAATACAGCAGTTACAGGGGATACAGAGGATACAGGAGATGCATGGTATACAGGAGTTACAGGGGGTACAGGGGATACAGAGGATACAGGAGATACAGGGGATACAGGAGATACAGGGGATGAAGGAGATACAGGGTATACAGAATATACAAAGGATACAAAGATACAGGGGATACAGGAGATACAGGGGATACAGGAGATACAGGGGATACAGAATATAGAGAGGATACAAAGATACAGGAGATACAGGAGATACAGGGGATACAGGAGATACAGGGGATACAGGAGATACAGGGGATACAGGAGATACAGAGGATACAGGAGATACAGGGTATACAGGATATACAGAGGATACAGTAGATACAGGGGATGCAGGAGATACAGGGGATACAGGAGATACAGGGGATACAGGAGATACAGGGGATACAGAAGATACAGGGAATACAGGAGATACAGGGGATACAGGAGATACAGAGGATACAGGAGATACAGGGAATACAAGAGATACAGGGGATACAGGAGATACAAGTGATACAGGAGTTATAGGGGATACAGGAGATACTGGTGATACAGGAGATACCGGTGATACAGGAGATATAAGGGATACAGGAGATACAGGGGATACAGGAGATACAGTGGATACAGGAGATACAGGGGTTACAGGATATACCGGGGATACAGGATATACAGAGGATATAGGAGATACAGGGGGTACAGGAGATACAGGGGGCACAGAAGATAAAGAGTATGAAGGAGATACAGGGTATACAGGAGAAACAGGAGATACAGGGGATACATGAGATACAGGAGATACAGGGGATATAGGAGATACATGCAATACAGGGGATACAGGAGATGTAGGGATACAGCGAAACAGGGAAAACAGAGATACATGGAATACAGGAATGCAGGGGAAACAGAGATACAGGGGATACAGAAGTTAAGGGGATACAGGGGATACAGGGAATAAAAGGGATACATATTAGTAAAGTATGAAGTTTATTTCAAATATGAAAGTAAAAATATAATTACAAAACAAGATTTTTTTTTAAATTAACAATTTTCATGATTACAAATTAAGCTTTAAGAGCTGATATAAATTGGGAACTATATATTTTTGATGATCGAGTTGTTACGGTTTTAATAAAAAATATATTAAACCTAAAAGACCTATTTTTGGTTTCCAAATTGAATCTTTGTAGATTTGTGAAATGTATTTAAAAAACCCATGAAAAATTAAAAAAACATGTTTACATACACGTGCCGTTATTGACAAAAAAGACATATTTTAATTTTACAAACAGTTAACTTGTATTTATATAATAACGAGCTAGCTCTTAAAACTAAAAAAGGGGCAGCTCTGCAGGAGAGCCTTAGTATAGAATAGTCCAACTTAAAGGAACTGAGTCCGAATTTGATGAATTTGAGCCGCGTCTTAAATCCGCCAGTTAATCGCCGGCTTAAATCTTGAAACATTTAAAGTGGAACATACCATATTTGAGCCGCTGTTCAAATTCTTTAAATTTGACCTCTATATATTTTAAGATAGAACAACTTTGTGCCCTGATAAAGGTTTTAAGGCTAGCATTGTGAATCAGACATGCACCTCTTAAAATAAATGGCGGGGTTCCTATTGTAATTATTTGTTGTACAGTCCCTTTAAAATAATATTATAATTAGTATTAAATTAGAGAGCTTTGCTAACTGTGTTCACCCAATCTTCTAGTTCTGCTACAGAGTCTAATATTACATTCAGATTATTCAGATTATTTATATTCAATTCAACAATTAATTATTTATTTCTGAAAATCTATTTAATTAGAGACTATAAAGCGTAATTTCAAGTAAATCTCGGCCTCCATGCAGAGATTGCAATGCCCGGGTTACAACAGTCCCCTAGAAACCTTAATCTGATCAAAAACGTCGTTTTTCTGATTAGAAAAGTGTTTTTTAAAGATAATTTCTCCAGTCTTTATTATAAGCAAGATATGTGTAAGCCACTTCTGACTCGTACTTAAACAGACAAAGCTTTTAATGGTACCGTTGTAAATCGGGCATTGCCATTTGTGCGTGGAGAATTGCGCTTACAGTCGATCTCCCCTAAAAAGTTTAAAATAATTCCTTTTATTTCAATTCAATCAATTTGAGACTATTCAATAAGAGCTGGGAACTTTTGTAACAATTTTATAGGTACGATTACCATGCGGGATATTGATTGAGATTAGTTTAATCTGCAGATTAGCAAAAGATCAAGATCAAGCATTAATTTCGATATCCATACATTACAATTTTTCCCAGCTCAGTTAAATAAATAAATTGATAGATTTTAAGAAATATAAAATAATCCGAATTGAATTCCTTTTGATCCTTCAACAATTTTGGCCTCAAAACTTCCCTCAGGTTCCAGCTGAAAAAAGGCAATATTTACAAGCCATGCACAATGATTTATTTGAACAGAGCTGAAAACTTTAGAATGGAATATCCTTAATCCCGATCGGTTAATTAATCTGGAGATTAATAACATGAGAAGAACAAGCATTATTTAATCTCAAGATTAAGAAAAAAAGTGGATTAAGCATTAATCCCGATATCCGCATTTCAAAAGTTCCCAGCTCTGGTCATATATGTATGTTTTCATTTTGGTGGATTTCCAAAAGTAAAAAAAAAAAATTTTTTTTTTGATATATGCATGTTTATATATTAGTGAATCTTAACTTCAAATTATATATTTAAAACCTTAAGAATGGCCAACCCAGATTTTAAGGACTCCAGTCCTTTTTTCAGTCCTGCTTTGATAGATTTAGGATTCACTCCACTTCCTGGACCCTTATCAAGGCTTCTGAAAAAATGGTCTGATAATCTTAAATGGAGTGTTCGCGAAAAATGAAGGGTGGTAAACAGACTTACAGCGAAAAATTATCGATGGTGATTGCTACAAATTTTACTTCGTTTCGTCTATAAAGAGAAAATTGTTAAAAGCGGATCGAATAGTCATACCGAAGAACGTAGCGTCCATACAAATTCAGAAAGTTTCAATATCAGACTCGTATTGTAAAAAATCAATTTAATTCCAAACAAATCATTCAGATATCACAAACTATAATTATCGATAATTTTTCGACGCATTCGTATATAGTTGATATTTAATAATATTTTTTCATGATCCGTTGTCACTTTTGAAAACATTTATTCCTGTATCGAGGATTTTTGATAATGAAGACAACATTTTCATATTTTCCAGGAATGTTCGAAAATCCAGCGCTAGCCATAAAAACAAGTTGTAAGCTGAAATATTATTTTTTTTAAATCAATAGAAAAATGTCAATAAATCAATGTTAGAACAAATTCCATCATTATACTGAATTTCTTATTCAAGTTTGTTCGCAGATTTCTACAAATTCTTCAAATGTCGTCTTTTCATTAAAAATTCCAGAAGATCTACAAAAAATGTTTGTAAACAATGAGTCATTACAATAACTAATAATTGAATAAGATTTTTTGATGATAAGACTTAATTTTTATTTTCTCAGCCTGTTCCTAAACAGCTAATTACTTTACTGTGGTATTTTTGATTTGTTGTTATTTAAAATTTTCAAAAATCGATTCTCAAAACGTAACCACCCAAATGGATGATTTTTAATGTCGACTTTGAGCTCAAACTCAGTATTTATACATCATAAACGTTTTACATTTCTCAAATTAATCCTAAAAATATTCTTCAATACTACTTTCTCAGTTCAACTACCATACATTTCCGGTCACGCCATTCAATGCTCCATACAAATCCAGTTGTAACAATTAAGAATTTAAAAATTCTTTCAAAATTGGTCTCCCTTACTCGGGATTATTTCTAAAACTTTTTTTTAAAAATACATATAAATTTTTTAAACCTGTTCGCTAACATGACGAGGGGTAAATGTAGTTCATACAACATAACACCTCTCATCCTACAGAACAGACATTTTTTTAGTTAAACAAATTCCGAATTTCTTTTTGTAATTATAGGTACCTGTTATTTCCTTTGGAAGAGAAACTATGTTAATTCAGTTTTTCAAAGAGAAAAGAAATATATGAAAATAAATAATTCTGCAATATTTTGTTCAGATTAAAAATCTGACATATAGAGATAACCAGGAAACTGTGGTATAAATTGACGATATTACCGTATTAAGTGTTTTCGATGTTCTTACATATCAAATAGTTTAAATACTAAGTTATTAAATCACTTTAGGTAAGATTGATCTGTTTTCAACACACAGTGTCTGTGTCTCATGTTTTATTGACTGTTTCATGTCATAAATGTCATAGATTGAGCCTAAAAGTAGTCTATTAGTCTTGGCCTTTTTAAAATGTGTTGAGAGATATGAAGAATTTAGTTCAGATTCCGATATATTTGGTTTTATTCAATAAAATTAAAATCTAAGCAAAATGTTTAACATCTCCGGTAATATCGACAGTACAATAAATGTAAACCACATATTGGAAATGTAAGGACTGGGGGAATTTTGTGGTTATTGTTTCAAGAATCATACTTGTCATAATAGGTTGACTGAATGTCACAATTATATTTAAACTTCAAAGACGACTTTAAAGTCGATTTTCTTCATGTTTCGTAGTTTTAATTGACACTTAATTTATAAAGAGATATATTTCAGAAAAGTTATTTCTCTTTTTATATCTTCAAAACTATGATTTAAAAATAGTGGGCTGCAGATTTATGCAATAGAAGAGAAAAAATATTAACAAAATTCAACAAATTTCCAAAATCAGTCGTTGTCGCATATATTAATACAATGAAGACGACTTTAGATTTAAATTTGATTTATATCAAGCTTTTATACAGCACACATAAAAATGGAAACAAAGAGATTAAAAAAGATTCTCTTCAATTATATGCAAATTTGTAATACGAAAAAAGCCTGTTAACAATCAAAGTCGTTTTAATTGAATGATATAATCACCGACCACTGCATACAATCTACAGTACATTTTCTACATTTTTGAAGGGTACCACTTGTCACTCTATAAATGTAAGTTCACTTGAAAATATTCCTACAGTTCCTTTAAAAAGATTTAAGTTAACATATTCCTGGTAAAATAATGTTGAAAACATCCAACACCTGCTCACATAATTCAAGCTTGCGCTTCAACTGGGCATCTAAAATACAATGAGACCTATACAAATCTGAAATTGGAAGACGACATTAAGTCAATGTTATGTATATTTGATGTATAAGTTATAAGCAAATAGTTTACAGTTCCTTGAAAATCAACTTATTAAGATAAATGAGTTTGTGTACACAACACAAGTGCTGTGTTTCATGTTTATTGTTTATTTTTTAGTGGCCATTTTAAAATCATATCTTCAGTTTAACAGTCGTCTTCATAATCCACAGTATTATGGGTCTCAAACTATTTAAAGAGTTTAAAATATAAAAGCCAAAAGTAAAATTTTTATATCTTCCATGCCACTGAACTCGATTTCCAGAATGAAAACTTTGAATTCAAACCGATGAATAATTTCAGCTGCATATGAAAACAGCGGATTAATTCTATTTAATTTTTATATTTATCCAGGAAGAATATGGCTGTTTATACCTGTAAGTGTTGTTGCTTCATATCCTAGCATTCTACCGTACATCTTAGCCAGGCTGTACTTTACAGATATCATGATCACGTGATTACTGTGCAGTACCTGTACAGTTAAGGGGATTTAGACATTAAAGGGACTGTAAGCGTAAATTCAAGTGACCCTCCATGCAAAGATAACAATGCTAGATTTACAACGATACCCTTGAAACCTAATCTGATAATAAAAAATGTAGATGCTACCGTCGTTTTCAGGATTTAAAAAGTATTTAATTCAGATAATTTCTCCATTGATTCTCATAAGGAAGAAATGCGCAATTCATTTTCGCAGAGGACACGCTAATGAAAATAACAGTTTAAAGTAACAACAGCATAATTATCTAATTCATACTTTATCCAAAAAAACTGTTAAGGGTACCGGTGTAAATTCTCTTTGCATGGAGGGTCACTTGAAATCACGCTTAGAGTCCCGTTTATAACCGCTATAAATCAGAATGACACAATTAAAAGATTAAATTCACAGTTGTGCATTTAAGTAAAAATAAATGAAGAAAAAACAATATTTGTTAAGTCACAACTAATATTTAATTTTAAAATGATCCAAATGTGTGCTGTTTTGTCTTTGCAATTTCATTCTTTTGCAGTGTAGTCATGTAAATAGACGTTCAAATTTAAGCGGGAAGAAAAAAGTCGTCTTTGCTCTTTATCTTTAACATGTTTACCTGTCCATATTTGCGGAGAAAAGCTTCGTGGGCTGGAATACTACATTCATCTGGAGACCTTAGTCAGTTTGTTTTGAATTATTATCTTATTAATAAAAATGTATCTAAATATTATTAAATAAACTGAATTCTAAAGATACCGTCTTCGTATTTATTAGCGACCCTCTGTTTAAAAGAGGCGCAGGTCCGATTTACAACGGTTCCATTTAAACCTTTATCTGATCAATAATTTGGAAGATATCGTCGGTTTTTCTGGCTTGTAACAGATAATAATTCCTACATTTATTTCCTGCAGTAAAAAGACGTAAGTCTATTTTGTAGAGGAACCACAATTTAAAATAATCAGTTTTCAAACTTATGAACATCTAGTTCAAACTTATGAACATCTAGCTCAAACTTATGAACATCTAGTTCAAACTTATGAACATCTAGTTCAAACTTGATCAGACAACGCTTATAACTTAGGGATGTCGTTGTGAATCGGCCATGTCACTCTATAAATGGAGAGTCACATGAAATTACGTTTTCAAAAATATGTTTAAATGTTAGACACTTATTTTTCTATGATAATATACAGTGAAACCCTTAATAACAAATACATCGGAAGAATTTATCAAATGTCGTCTTGAAAATTTTTCAATGAGTTTTATACCATATAACGTAAATTTATTTATACTATATTACGTAAATTTCAGTATTTGCGAAAATAAAAAATAGCCATAAATATGCGGGAACAGTTTTAAAGAGTTCCATATAATCATTTAATTAAAAAACTAAATATCTGCAACATTCCTTTATCAGAAAGTGAAGAATACGACATTTGATGAATTCTTTCGATGTATTAGTTGAACATCTTTTAAATCTTAAAGTTATGGCGAAATATTCAATAGTTCTTACTTCGGATTGTATTCAAGTTTTTCGGCGTGGTCTTTCACAGCATTTGAAACCCTAAAAATATACTTATTAACATCGTTTAAAATTTTGTATTACTGATAAAAAACTACCCATAAAACTGTGAACTAGGAATACGACTTTTAGAATGGTCTCAAAATATATAAAAATTATTCATACCTTGATATTTTTACAGGATCCATCTTGACTTCACAGTTGTTACATTTCCAGTCAGCACTTGTACTTGTTACATCGCTTGGTAACAAGTAACCCTGGTAACAATTATAATTTTTGTCATGGTTATATTATTATTATTAACCCTATTCCTGCTGGGTCAATTTGACCCCCCCCCCCCTGTAATTTTGTTTTACATAACTCAATAAGCATTGGTCTGAGACTGTTGAAATTTTTGAATATTTGAAATGGCAAGGTACTTTTTTTCAAAATAGTATATTTTTATCATTTTTTGGACATCTTTTTTGCAAACATTTTTTTGCTATATAACTTGAATTTGCAAATATTTTTGCTTATTCTAAAAGTAGAGCATTATAGCTTTCCAATGATGTATCATTTGTCATATTTGGACATCAAACATGGGAGTTAGAGGGGGGTCAAATTGACCCCCCCCCCCAGCGTATCCTGGTTTCAAGTACCCCAGCAGGGATAGGGTTAAATCATCAAATGATTTACACTTGGAAACAGAAATTCTAAAATAGAAAGCCAAAAAATATTTTTTTTGTCACCTTTTTACATTTTGGGCAGACCATAGCACTGGAGTATGTTTTCAGTTCGGTAGGGTCACTACATCTTGGACACTTAAGAATTGTTTTTATCAACAACAAAAAATAATAATAATAATAAAATTTGATTTTAAAAAATTTCTTTGCCACTTTTATATATCTATCTATTATGTCTCCCTAATAACACGAATATTATCAGGTAACCACCCTTCCCGGCAACCCTCTTAATTGTTAATTTGTATACAAAGAAATTTAGTCTTTGCCACAAACTCAAATTTTCGAATCCATACATGTTTGCAATTTTATTGTGTTAAGCTTTAACATTTTAAACGTAGCTAATTCGATTTAACATAATTGATAGTTTGAAATATGTATGATCTACGACATTCTGTTATTTAAAAGGGCCTAAACACAAAGGCCAAATACCTTAATAAACCCATTTTGTGCAATGTTTTATTTGTTTGTTCTTCTAAACAAAAAAAAATGTAATAATGTATCCTTCATTTTATCGTTACATGACATCAAAATCAACTTCACTATATGTGTATTTTAAACAAATCGTAAATATTACGAATTGTGTATGCCATCTAAAAATGTCTTAATAAATAGATATCGAATACAGATAGGATAGGTTTTTAAAATTATGAAATCAAATCTATATATATTACTACTCCGTCCAAAATAAAAAAATCAGATATGTACAAAATAAATTCGTCTTTTTTCTGCAGGAATTCAGGTTTCTGCAAGATTAAAATATTGAATGATAAAGTTTTCTTATTCCGTTTTCTTGAGATTTAAAACTAAGAAATCCCGCAAAATCAAACTAGAAATTCCGCAATCTTATCTCAAGTTTTTGTATCATTATAGCAGCCGACAATACTTCAGTCTCTCGGTTAATCATGCACAGAGTCAGTGGAGGAGTATTTGCCCGTCTCTGCGGTTCTAGAATATCTAATCAACTTAATGAGAATGTTTGCAATTATTCTCGTTCCTTAGTCAGCCCACAGAATGGTCCAAAGATAGCTGTGGTGGGGGCTGGCCCTGCAGGATTCTACGCTGCTCAACATATTGCTCAGGCAAGGCCCGATGCAACAATAGATATTTATGAAAAGCTTCCAGTGCCATTTGGACTAGTGAGGTTTGGTGTCGCTCCTGATCATCCAGATGTAAAGAAATGTATATCAACCTTTAACAAAACTGCCGAATTACCCAATATTACGTTCTATGGAAACACTGCTCTTGGAAGAGATATAAGTCTAAAGCAATTGAAGCAGTGCTATAACAGTGTACTACTTAGCTATGGAGCAGAGGAGGATCAACGTCTTGGTATCCCTGGCGAGCACCTTAAAAATGTCACAGCTGCTAGGTCGGTTGTATCTATGTATAATGGTTTACCAGGAGCTCAGGGTGTTGAAATAAACCTGGATACTGAGACCGTTGTTATTATTGGAATAGGGAATGTTGCTGTTGATGTCGCCAGATTAATTCTTACACCCATAGATGTTCTAAGGAAGTATGACACTACTGAAGATTGGTTGGAAAAGTTGCGCAGTAGTCGTGTCAAGCGTGTGGTATTAATTGGTAGACGTGGACCTCTCAATATCAGTTTTACAGTTAAAGAACTCAGAGAGATGCTGAAGCTCGAAAATGTGCGTCCAGTCTTTCACAAGGAACAATATTTACCTTTCAAGGAACAGGTTGCTAAACAGGAACGTGGACGAAAACGTGTGATTGAGCTCTTATTTAAAAGTGCACTTACTGAACCTGAACCCGAAACTGCTGAAAGATGGGCCAGGGCAGAAAAAGAGATGGAACTAAAACTGCTTAGGTCGCCACTTGAGTTCTTGCCGGGTCGTGACGGTAAATCTGTGGAGAAAATAAAACTGGCAGTGAATGTCATGAAGGGAGACACTGTAATGGAGACAAAAGAAACTGAAGAAATAGAAACTGGTTTAGTTCTTAGATCTATTGGGTATAAATCGATTCAAGCAGACAAGGACTTGCCATTTAATGATAAGAAAGGAGTTGCGAAAAATGTTGATGGTCGTGTGAGTGAAGGGGTATATGCAGCAGGCTGGTTAGCTACCGGACCCAGAGGAGTGATTGTAGATACCATGGGAACAGCATTCAAGATTGGAGCAAATGTTGTAGCAGATCTAGAAAAAGGACATAAGGAGAATCCAGGACGATCTGGAATGCCTAGTTTGCCAAAAAGTACAAGCTGGAAAGATTGGCGTAAATTAGAAAAGATCGAGATGGAAGCTGGAAAACTCATTGGGCGACCTAAAGAAAAGATAACTTCCGTTTCTGAGATGCTTAGCAAAATTCAGTCATAATTGTTTAAATGCCAATGCTAACTTCTTTTTAAAAACTGCATTTAATTATAGAGCCTTTAACTTTATTATAATTTTGTTTAGTTTTTCATTTTTTCTTTATAAATGTAAAGAAAATAAATATTTAATATATGAAATAGATTTTTTCGAGCTAAAAAAACATCAGGTTGCAAAGATATAGGAATAATATAGTTTGAATCTATAACAAAAACTAATTTTCTTTTTACATACAGGGAGATCCACACTACTGACATACAAGTTATGTGTATTTGTTATTGTTGGAAAGTAAATAATTTTACCAATAGCTAAATGTGAAATGGGTCTGTGTACACAAAACGATTGCCGTGTATTCAAAATCAAACTTGAATCCAATAGTTGTCTCCTTTTTTTACAGTTTTATAGGAAGCACTGTAGAAAATAAATAGTTCACCTGGCAGTGGAAGAATTTGCCCAAATTAAGAAGTTCCTGTCTAAAGTAAAATAGTTTTAAAACTTAAAAGTTAAGTATAAATTAAACCTTACTGCAAAGTAAATTTTTTTAATGAATAAATGAAAAATGATAAATATCAAGCTAGATCTTTCTTTAATGTTTTCCTCTCTGTATACCTGATGAGTACTGGATCCAGTGGGTCCACATAAGTATGAGTTATATCCTCTCCTTCTTCTATATTCCTACTCGCTCTTACGGTCATTCTAAAATAATTTTCATCGCTGTAGACGTAATTTCAAGCGATTGGCATTTCCGATTCACAACGGTGTTAAAGTAACTCCAGCCTGTGTATCTAGAAAGGGTATTTAAATCAATTGAAAAGATACAGGATCCACAAAGTACGAGACTTCAGAGACGACCCCCCAGAGTTAATACTGTCTTTTTCCTGAATTTTTTATTTCCTTCAACTGTAAACTTGTCTTTTTTTCCCAATCATTAAATATTAAATAATTGCCTTTTTACGAGAAATAAAATATGTTCTTTTATGGGTATGAGTTATAAAACGACTATATGCAAGGTAGATAAACCATAGATAAATAAATAAACATAGATAGCTTATGTACGCAAAATCATCAAGAATTGTACAGTCCGCGAACTCATACTTCTAGGGGTCAAAGTGNTAAAATACAGCTATGGTTAGGTATACTAGCAATACTAAACAAACCTAAAATACAGCTATGGTTAGGTATACTAGCAATACTAAACAAACCTAAAATACAGCTATGGTTAGGTATACTAGCAATACTAAACAAACCTAAAATACAGCTATGGTTAGGTATACTAGCAATACTAAACAAACCTAAAATACAGCTATGGTTAGGTATACTAGCAATACTAAACAAACCTAAAATACAGCTATGGTTAGGTATACTAGCAATACTAAACAAACCTAAAATACAGCTATGGTTAGGTATACTAGCAATACTAAACAAACCTAAAATAATCTTCATGGGACTGTCGTCATAATGTTATAGGTATCTCTACGCCGGATTCACAACGGTACCCTTGAAACCTTTATCTAATCAATATTGTTAAAGATAATTGGGGTTTTCCAGCTTAGCTTGAAAATATTTTAAATTAAAGCTGATGATTCTTACATTGTTTAGCTGCACAGAAATGCGCAAGTTATTTGTAGAGGAGCCGCAATTAAAAAAGATCAATATTCATAATTTTGTTTCGCAAATTTTAAACGTTCCAACAATATTTTAACATTTTATGTTGTTAGTCTAAAATCCTAAAACAAAAAATTGAAAATTTTTGTCCAAAACATCGATAATCCCAGTTTACTTACTCACCCTGTTTATAAGTGGAGTATTCATTTAAATAACGTTTCTAAACCCTTTAAATCTTTAATTTAGGGGGTTAAGTAGAAAAACTAGGGATATTTTTTCTGTACCTCTAATACTTGATCTTTGAACTGTTGAAAACTCAGTGTCAGCTTTCTAAACAGGTTAAACAATTTGAACAAAAACAATCAAGTTAGATTTTTTAAAGTTTCAATAAGTTTGTACAAAAAAATTTTATTAACTGGTAGTAATCAATTTATTAATTATTGACACTAAATGCTTTAATTTGAGAAAACTGAAAAATATTCAATTTTCAGTTATTAACTCAAATAAAAAACTTATCCTATCAAAAGTTTTAACAGGCAAACTTTTTTTGACTTATTTCTTCAAACAAACCTACTATTAGACAAAACAAATCATAAATTATTTATTTTTGATTCTTCAAAAAAGAACATTCTGCCAAATCTTGAAATGATCTTGAAATTATAAATATTGAAAAACAACAAATTTTTTATAAATGTTATGAATATGAATATTTTTAACCTGAGTTATCTCGAAATCATTGACTAGAAATATGCCGAGAACTGTATCTATTAACTCCTCGGAGAATTCAACCAAACCAAACCGAACCCTGGAATAAGAAACATTAAAAACCAAACCAACCCAAAACCTTAAATAAGAAACATTTAGAACCAGACCCAACCGAACTTTATAAAAAGAAACATTTAGAGCCAAACCAAAGTTAACCCTAGAATAAGAAAATTAACAACCAAACCAAACAGAACCCTGGAATAAGACACATTTAGAGCAAACCCCAACCAAACTCTGGAATAAGAGACATTTAGAACCAGACCCAATCGATCCCTGGAATAAGAAACATTTATAACCAAATCAAATCCAACCCTGGAATAAGAAACATTTAGAACCAAACACAACCAAACCCTGGAATAAGAAACATCTAAAATCAAACCAAACCGATCCCTGGAATTAGAGACAATAAGAACCAAACCCAAACGGTCCCGGGAATAAGAGACAATATGGACCAAATCAAACAGAACCCTGAAATAAGAGATAATTAGAACAAAACCAATCCGAACCCTGGAACAAAAAAACTTTTTGAACCTACCCTAACCAAACCCTGGAATAAGAGAGACATTGGACTTAGGAGCTAGAGAGGAAACTTTCCGCTATTTTAGAGAGCATAGAATTATAACATTTAAAACATACTTGAATAGTGCTATTATATTTTTTTCAAACAAAGAAATTGAGTTTTGCCACAAATTCGAATTTATAAATCACTTTATCTGTTCAACCTGATGGTGCAAACTTTTGATATTTTAAACTAAGACGATTTAATTTAACAGAAATCCTCGGGGTGGCAAAATCGGTTTTAGAAAACTAAAGTTTGTGGCAAAAACTTAATTTCCTTGCCTTGTCTGATGCAAGTTTGTTTTTAAAGGGACCGTAAGCGTAATTTCAAGTGCCCATTTATTCATAGATGGCAATACCAGATTCATAACGGTACCCTTGAAACATTTATCTGATCAATATTATTGAAGATATTGTAGTATTTCTAGGGTTAAAAGTGTTTAGTTCTGATCATTCCAATATGATTACCTACAGTAGAAATGCGCAAGGCACTTTGTATATAGTAATACACAATTGAAAATAATCATAGTTAACATTTTTTAAACACTGATGTCTAATTTATACTCAATCATACAAAGCTTTTAGGGTACCCTTGTTAATCAAGAGTCCATCTTTGCATGGAGGGTCACCTAAAATTACGCTTACAGTCCCTTTAATTTATGATTTAATACTGCTTTTAATTGTTTTAGAAAGACTCTTTAAGGAAACGAAAATCTGAATAAAAAAAAATATTCTAAAAATCTAAATCTAACCTGATCAAGTTGATTATTTGTTTATGCTTCTCAGTCCAGTATTTCTAAATAAAAAAAAATTGTTTAACTCTTAATTTTCATTAGATGAATGTTCTGATATAAACTAATCCTTCTTTTTTCTTCACAGCGAAAATGTGTTTATTTTGTTATAATATTTTAGATTGAATAAAGGTAAATAAATAAAAGGCTAAAATTATCATTCCTTTATAAAAGCTGGTTTTTTGGTATGATTCAATGATAACCAGAGAGCGCAGCCCAAGGGGTTTTCATTGAATCCCTTGGGGGGTTTAAATTTCCATTGATTCTAATTTGTCTGAGAGTAAATGATACATTGCATTATGAAAAAAGAAAATGTTTTACCTCTCCTCTTCTTGTTCCATTATGCGACATTAAACTCCAAATCATTTCCCACCTAACAGACAAATATTAATTTAGAAAATGCTGAAATTTTTATAAAATTAAAAAAAGTACCAATAAACTAAATTTAACGAACAAACGTTAACGTTTTAAAAATGAAGTATGTGCCTGCATTATTTTATGCATGTACTGGTTTACCTACACAGGAGACGTTGATGGCGACCCAAACACAATAACCTCCGGTATTTTTAAATACCGAACCAACTTTTAATCATCTAAAGTGCGGTAAAAATACGGACTATATAAGGCAAAACAGGACGGTACGCCAAATGTGACATTATAATGTGCAAAACTATATGAAAGTTGAATTTTGTATTTTTTTTTATTATATACAAGTTTTATATTTCAAGGCACGCATGTTTGAAATAGTGAAGTTGCAAATATGAAAGCCATAATTTCAAGCTTAATGTATTTGAATGGTTTAAAAATGACTTTAAAGAAAAAAATTAACAGCTGTAGTAAACCATGAATGTAAGATTCCCCTCCTCACTTCTATAACGATCGTTTTTGGACTGAAATAATTCTCTGGTGTCTCTTAAGTGGGTAATTCAATATATATTTACCTTTTTATGTCAGTCTGTTTGAGTAAACCCTGTATATTTACCTTTTTGTGTCAGTCTGTTTGAGTAAACCCTATATATTTACATTTTTGTGTCAGTCTGTTTGAGTAAAACCCTATATGTTTACATTTTTGTGTCAGTCTGTTTGAGTAAACCCTATATATTTACATTTTTATGTCAGTCTGTTTGAGTAAACCCTGTATATTTACCTTTTTGGGTCAGTCTGTTTGAGTAAACCCTGCATATTTACCTTTCTGTGTCTGTCTGTTTGAGTGAACCCTGTATATTTACTTTTGTTTGTCAGTCTGTTTGAGTAAACCCTAAATATTTATCTTTTTGTGTCGGTCTGTTTGAGTAAACCCTGTATATTTACCTTTTTGTGTCAGTCTGTTTGAGTAAACCCTTTTTAGGTCAGTCTGTTTGAGTAAACCCTGTATATTTACCTTTTTGTGTCAGTCTGTTTGAGTAAACCCTTTATATTTACCTTTTTGTGTCAGTCTGTTTGAGAAAACCCTATATATTTACCTTTTTGTGTCAGTCTGTTTGAGTAAACCCTAAATATTTTCCTTTATGTGTAAGTCTGTTTGAGTAAACCCTGTATATTTACCTTTTTGTGTAAGTCTGTTTGAGTAAACCCTAAATATTTACCTTTTTGTGTCAGTCTGTTTGAGTAAACCCTATATATTTACCTTTTTGGGTGAGTTTGTTTGAGTGAATCCTGTCTATTTACCTTTTTGTGTCAGTCTGTTTGAGTAAACCCTATATATTTACCTTTTTGGGTGAGTTTGTTTGAGTAAATCCTGTCTATTTACCTTTTTGTGTCAATCTGTTTAAGTGCAAGGGCTCGTAATGGAGATATAACCGAATACAAGGGTTCCTCTTTATCATAATTAAACTCAATACTGTCAACCTTTACACTTCTCTCCTATACAGACAGCAAAATTATATTTAAAAATTTACAAAAAAAATCCTAAATCTTACATTTTTTTCAATAATAAGGCCACATATTAAAGTCAGATAAGACAAATTAAGATATTAAAACTTTTCTTGTCTGATCTGTGAAATATTTGATCTTTTATATTAAATTTTTTTATTTGACCAAAAGTGTTCTGGACTCTCTGAGTCATGCGTGTACTAATCAACTACAATGTATTGCTTACTACTATTAATTATAAACCTAACTAAGATGAAAAGAAGAATAAAGAATAGTAGTTCTAAAACTTACGAAACGAAATGTAGTGTAAACCTGTAAGGGTCTTCATTAAATACAAAATAGTATGTCACAAAATAAATTATTGATATCAATTCAAGTTTACATTAGTTTAGTGGAAAAATATTGAAATAAAAGTCAACAAAATCTAATTCACTTGTTTATTTATTTAAATTGTAAGACAACTAAATCCATTGAGTTCTCATTTGCCCCTTTCGAAAGTAGATCACTTAAAAATGTAAAAAACACTTGCCTTGAAAAGACGACATTCTTGATCTGCATGAATTCGGTTTTCTTCGCAATCCTTTGAGCACATCGGCCAGCCACAAGTCTATATGTATTACAAACTGGGGTTGCCGGTGGAATTTTTTAAAAATCGAACGTTAAAGAAAAAATTCGAATTTAAAAAAACATCTAACTTTTTTGGCCTATATGTTACCCCCAGTTACTCTTGGGTTCAATTACAAAATTATACGAGCATGGGTTCAATATACAGGCTACAGCGCAGTAGTAACTAAACAACTAGGGATATATTGTCGTTTTCCTTTTCTCTTTTGATTGGACAAATTATGTAATTTGTAATTGTCACAAGATATAGGGTAGGTTACCCACAAAGGATGAGTCTTATTACTGTCTGTTTCCTTTTATTTATGAATTCTTTGTCAAATCATTATATAAGCCCATACAAGACTATATTCAGAGCAAGAAGACTTAATATCGTTCGAGATTTTAAGTGTACAGAGGCCGAATTTAAAGAATTTGAGCCGCAGTTTAAATTTAAGCCGCGGTTAAATTATGATTGGTTTCACTTAAAATTGTATCAAATGATTTAAGATTTAAGCCGGCGCTCAATTTAAACCGGGTTTTGGCGGATTTAAGCCGCGACTTAAATTCTTTAAATTCTGCCTAAGGTCGTTTTATTGTCTGATTCAAGGTATATATTTTTACAGAAAAAAATCAGTCACAAATTCTAAATTTTAACGATATTAAAAAAAAAAATAATAAAGAAAGAAGATGACAATCATTCTCCGGGTTTCTGGTTACATTTTTTAAATTAAAAATTTATAACTAACCGAGCAGGAATAATCTCCATTCACATTCTTACAGCAGGCCAAACAGACTGGTAAAATACCTTACAAAAAAGATATATTTGTTTTCTTAACATATAAAAAATATAGATATATTCCTAGAGAACGATTTTTGGACCCCCCCCCCCTGACCCATTGTTATCGGTGAATCCTCAAGAACAATCTCTCCTGCCTAAAATATATATTTCGGGTAATTTAAAAACAATATCATTTTAGATTTAGAATAAGGGTGAAACTGTTTCAACGATCATTTCAAATCCTAATTAGAAATTATGAGCAACATTATGAAAGAAAATAAATGATAAAATGTTTTTTTTTTAAATATTTAAAAACATAGATAATTCAGGAGGTCGATTAAAATTGTTGAATTTAAGGCAAACACTATTTTTTTAAATATTCTGGCACATATCTTTTCAATTTATTTCTGGTTTTACGATTGTACCATTTTAATGTTTCTGAATTCACGTGCTAAATTGTTATACTCTGCTAAAATGTTATACTGTGCTAAGATGTTATACTATGCGCGATGGATGTAACTTTTTCATAAAGATAAACTAAATTTTCTTCACATACAATATCATTTGGAACTTTAAAAAATAAAAAATAAATCTAATAATTTTAATTGTATTTGACTGCAATAATGTTCACCTACTAAACGATATCATTTTGCAAAAGACAAGTACTTTTGATATTTCTATACCTAGATATTTTCTTTTTGAATAATATATTTTTATATAAATCAATATCATATCAATTAGATGTACAATATTACCTTTATTTTCCTGGCAGCAATCATGTGTCTAAAATATAAAATCATAGTAAAATCATTTCATAGTAATAAGATTAAGAAACAGTCAAATTAAAAAAAAAAACAATGTTACTTTAGAAGTTGTAATTTCTCCGATTTTTTTATTTATTGATTATATTTTACATTATTTTACATTAAGTTAAGAAAAAGTTTGGTAATCAAAGTCAAAAAAATAAAAAATAAATTAATTTCAAATATAATTAGAATTTTTGTAAATTTTATTTCTAACTTACCTTCCATAAACTTCATCTGTAACTATTTTATAAGGAAGCTCGTCCCCTTTTCTTTTACATTTGTACTCCTTGTTGCTAAGGAGGCTGCCCATCGTATGATCCATTCCCTTAAAGATAAAAAGTAAAATGATTTTTTCAGCAGTAACTGCAGCATGACACAGTGATGACCAGAAAACTCTGGAAAAGAAAGAGGACTTTTGGACTCGAGCTATGAGTTTAGATAGTCCAATGCACATAGGCCACAACAATATTGCATTGTAAACTGACTTATTTAACTTAATAAGTGATTTAATAAGTGTTATAGTAAAATTATTTGCTTTAAACAAGTTCAAATACACTTCATTGTTGCTGTTAAGTCGTCTTCTTATTTCAGAGTTTTCTGATTATCACTGTATTAAGAAGATTTAAACATATTTTTTCTAATAACAGCTATTCCTCGAAAATATTTTTGTCACAGTTTTGGTGTGCCTATTAACCCTATTCCTGCTGGGGCGGGGGGGTCAATTTGAACCCCCCCTGTAGTTTTTTTTACATAACTCAAAAAGTATTGGTCTGAGGCTGTTGACATTTTCTGACTGTTCCTACATACCCAAAGCCTTCCCTTTAGGGCTAAAATCGGGCTAACTGCCTGAGTCCTCAGGCACACTGCCTGAATAACTGCTTTTTCCTGTAACAAACTAAATCTTTGTTTTGACCCACTTCCACTTGTCAGATTTTGATAAAATTTAGCTTTTTGGAAAGCCTTTGACATAAGGAAACGAATTGCACAAGTTTTGCGAGAAAAAATTGCAATTTTTTTGCAAACAACCTGTCAAAGGAAATTTGCACATTTTTAGTTTTTCTTGATTTTGCATATTTTAAATGGCATGGTCAAGGGCTTTTCAAAAATGTATAATTTTTCATTTTTCGGACAAATTTTTTTTTGCAAACATTTTTACTTTATAACTGGATTTTGCGATAAAAAATTCAATTTTTGCAAATTTGCAATTTTTTTTGCAGATTCTTAAAGTAGAGCACACGAGCTTTCCAATGATGTATCATTTGTCATATTTAGACATCAAACATGGGATTTAGAGGGGGGGCTCAAATTGACCCCCCCCCAGCATATTCTGGTTTTCAAGTACCCCAGCAGAGATAGGGTTAAGAGATATAAAAAATGCTTAACAGTTTTGGTGTGCCTATTAAGAGATATAAAAAATGCATAACAGTTTTGGTGTGCCTATTATGATATATGAAAATGCATAACAGTTTTGGTGTGCCTATTATGATATATGAAAGTACATAACAGTTTTGGTGTGCCTATTATGATATATGAAAAATACATAACAGTTTTGGTGTGCCTATTATGATATATGAAAATGCATAACAGTTTTGGTGTGCCTATTATGATATATGAAAAATGCATAACAGTTTTGGTGTGCCTATTATGATATATGAAAATGCATAACAGTTTTGGTGTGCCTATTATGATATATTAAAAATGCATAACAGTTTTGGTGTGCCTATTAAGAAATATGAAAAATGCATAATAGTTTTGGTGTGCCTATTAAGATATATTTTATTTACTAAAAGCTATTTCACGAAAAAATTCTGTCATAGTTTTGGTGTGCCTATCAAAATATATGAAAAATGCATAACAGCTTTGGTTTGCCAATTAAGAGATATGAAAAATGCATAACAGTTATGTTGTGCCTATTATGAGATATGAAAAATGCATAACAGTTTTGGTGTGCCTATTAAGATATATTTTATTTACTAAAAGCTATTTCACGAAAATATTCTGTCATAGTTTTGGTGTGCCTATTAAGAGATATGAAAAATGCATAACAGATTTGGTGTGCCTATCAAGATATATGAAAAATGCATAACAGTTTTGGTGTGCCTATTAAGATATATGAAAAATGCATAACAGTTTTGTTGTGCCTATTAAGATACATGAAAAATGCATAACAGTTTTGGTGTGCCTATTAAGAGATATGAAAAATGCATAACAGTTTTGGTGTGCCTATTAAGATATATGAAAAATTCATAACAGCTTTGGTGTGCCTATTAAGAGATATGAAAAAACATAACAGTTTTAAAAATCTCAAAATCCTAGAATAACCAGAAAGGGACTGTAGACGTAATTTCAAGTGAAGCTCAATTTATAGAGTGTCATATCCGGTTGAGAACGGTACCCTAAAAAGCTTTACATGAGATATCAAACATTTCCATTTCGAAAGTTCATTACTTTCAACTTTAATTTCTCTACAATGTGACTTGTGCATATTTACTTCAGAAACAATGGTGGAGTTTTTCAGAATAGAAGGTTACATAAAAATACTACAACAGTCCCTTTAAACAGACAAATGTCCAGTATTCCTGAAAATCCACATTAGAACTGTGTACGAATTTTATGAATTTAAGACGCGTCTCAAATCACCCAAAAACCGGTTTCAATTAAGCCCCGGCTTCAATCTTGAAAAATTTAAAACAATTTTAAGTGGAACCAACCATATTTGAGCCGTCTTTATATTCGGCTTCAGGATTAGCTACTCACCACTTTCATTATGGCCGGTGTTATTTCTGTTTAGAAAAAATTTCGAAAATTCTCTGAAAATAAGTTTAAAATATTATGTGATCATCGATTTTAGCTTGACAGGTATTTTTTATAAATTGTCATTGATGTTCTTAGACAGGTATTTTTTATAAATAGGAATTTATATTATATATATTTACATATATTATACAGTGTTATCCACAAAAAATAGGACGAGTAGACGGAATTAATTTAGTTTTTTTTAATAGCAGATGTTCACGTTTTCATATTTTGAAAAACCATCGTTTCGTTTTAAAAACGACGACAAAAAACGAAAACGAAACGATCGTTTTTTAAAAGAATATTTTTTAAAACGGTGGTTTTTAAAACGGCGGTTTTCAAAACGATCGTTTTTGAAAACGATCGTTTTGCAAAATGGTCGTTTTATAAAGCTCGCCGTTTCGTTAACGATCGTTAACGAAGAGAGGAGGAGGGAGGAGACTTTTCATTGAGTAGTTTTAAAGAAAATATCAAGAAGTTTTAGCTCCCCTACAACGTTTTACCTTCATATAAGCCGACACTCGAAAAAGTTGCAAAACGATCGTTATTTGTAAACGATTGTTTTTATAAAGTTCAGAGTTTTGTTAACGATCGTTAAAAAGTGACAAGTGCAGAGACTGGCTGTTCCCTCATACATTTATATAATTCTCTACAATTCTTGAGGGAAGTAATGTTTTGAACGACTATTTTCAGAATATATATTTACCGTTGGAAACGTAATATTTAAAGTGTATCTGGTCGTCGCTACAGTCTTATCCTTTGTGGGTAACCCTGTAGCCGATTTGTCTGTATGAACGAGGGGGTCTGCAATAGTTGTCTTGGTTTTAATGTTAATAATTATTTCCAACTGATATGGGCCCTAATAGGCAATTTCTAGTATACTATACAACACTACTATATATACTGGAATATTCACTATATAATAGTCGTACTATAACTATACACATTACACATCTGGCGATTTCTTAAGCTTTCTCAAGCTATAAGATTGGGGAATACAGGGGGAAATCTAGCTAGGCATACATAGTTTAAACTCTCCAAATTTTTATCTTTTCAGTTTTAAAAGATTAAAACTCTCCGAAGAGTTACTCATATTTATTTTATCATTTAATATTTGTACGAAAAAAGATGAAGGCTTTGTTCAAGACGACATTTATAATGGGTGCCTGAAAGTAAGAATTGTTTCGAATACAAATAGATTTAAACTCGGATATGAATATTCGCGGGGCATTTTTTGTAGAATAGATAATAGATATATTATAAAATAAATATATTATAAAAAGGGACAACGTGAAATAATTGCATCTTTGTTTCCTTCAGTTATTCCCAACTAAAACTGTAATTATTTTGTTGTAAATTTTGAAAGCAAAATCTCTGAATTTTTGCATAGATACTGTGAGGACCAAAAATGTGGAGTATGAAGATGACATTTTAATTAATATATAGTGTATTTTATAAAAAAGAAAATGGTTTTACAATAAGCTGCTCCAATTACTTATTAACTAAAATGGGTCTCTTTACACTGCACAACTGCTGTTAAATAGAATATTAAAAGTCATAACTTGAGTCTAAAAGTCGTCTTTCTATTCCTTAATTTTATGGTTATCACTGTGTATCAAGGGAACATTAGAAATAATGTCTATGCAACAAACCGTAAACTTTAGGAATACCATTAAAAGACTGAAGTCAGAAAGTGTTTTTTAATGATTGTTTTGATTTCCAAAGTATTATCTTTTAAGATACAAAATTGCATCCCTCAATTTTTAAAAAGCTTTAAAATGCAGTCATTCTGATACATTTCAACTTTCAAAGATTAAATATACCATTTATTTGGAATTAAATTGTTTGAATATAATATATATATAAGAACCAGAAACATCTGGAATAGAAAAAACGACTTTTAGACTCAAGTTATGACTTTAAATAGTTTAAAGAACTTAAAACACAGCAATTGTTTAGTGTAAATAGACCAGTTCACTTAATAAGTGTTTTAATAAGTTACTACAGTCAGAACCAGAAATAATAGGAAGACGAATTTCAGACTTAAGTTATGACTTTAAATAGACCAATGAGCATGGGACACAGAAAGTGCACAGTGAAAACAGACCCAGTTCACGTAATTAGTGATTTAATAAGTGTCTAGTAAAACTGTTTGCTTTGTAACAACCTAAAATACACATAAGTATTGCTATAAAGTCGTCTTCCTATTTTAGAGTTTTCTGGTTATCACTGTAGTAAAACTATTTGCTCTGTATAACAACATCAAATACACTTGATTTTTGCTATAATGTCGTCTTTCTATTCAACAGGNAGATGTTTAACTCTCAAGAATTTCAGACGCTAATGATGGTTATGAACTGTTTAAATATGTTCCAAGTTATGATAAATGAATACTAAATACATAAATAATTAAATAAATTTTCTCCATAATTTTTTTAATTTGCATACAAAATATATTTTAGAATTGGTGAAAAAGTTGTTGAACATTCTTTTTATAACAGTTTTGATGGTTATGAACTGTTTAAATATATTCCCCTGTTATAATAAATGAATTCTAAAATACATAAATAATTGAATAATTTTTTTCCATAAATTTGCATACAAAATATATTTTAGAATTGTTGAAAAAGTTGTTGAATATTCTTTAAACTGATATTCCTGAGTCTGTGCTTGAAGAAGACAGTTTTCCTAAATAACATTTTTTTATTATTAAAGGGACTGTAAGCATAATTTCAAGTAACATTCTATTGCCAAGTTGGCAATGCCTGATTCACAACGGTACCCTTGAAACCTTTATCTGATCAATATTGGTGAAAATATTCTCGTCGTCTAGAGTATAAAGTGTTTATTTCCAATAATTTCTTTATGATTTCCTGCAGTAGAAATGCGCAAGTCACATTTGTTGTAAAACCACAATCAAAATAATCAGCTTTCAAAATTATAAACATTGATTTTTATTTCATACTTGATCAATCAAAGCCTTCAAAGGTACCAATTGATAACTTTTAATCAAAAGAACCTTTAATCAAACCCTTTCTATATTTCAATTTTAGTTTTATAGTAAGAACTTAAAAGAACTGTAAGACCTATAAAAACAGTAAAATAGGAAGAATCATAGAAATGAAAAAAGACATAAGATTGCTTAAATGTTCTTGTCCTATGCCATTGCACAGTTTATGGGTCCAATGTTACATTGTACATCTGTTAGAAAAAATATACACCTGTTTTTAGTTCAATTACACCCATCATCAATTCATTTTGTACATCGCATGATTCTTGGGTACATGAACACTTAAAGTGTTGTTGACATGTACAGGCCAGAATATCAACACATGTACACATCAGATTACTTGACCAAGACCGTACTTTCTTCTCTAATGTTTTGTTTGAATAATTTGGCTTTACCCTAGGTATATCATGGCTGTCAGCTTGAAGTTCAGACCAGTTGTTCAATGATTTTTGACAACTGTTATTTCTAAAAAAGAATGATTTTTTTCGATCCATTGTTGACTTGTCAGCAATCATTTCTTTCTCGGACGCCTTGTAAATACACGTGCAACGGGCAAAACTAGAATCTAATTCTGAATCCAACATTTGATCTGAGGAGGTCAACCAAGAATTCAAGTGACATCTTAAGTTCTTTGTAGAGTGATCTTCTGGACATATATTTTCAGGAACAGCTTCACATCGATCATGTAGCGAACCCGGAGAAAGAGTTAGTTCCTGATTCTTATGATCTAAAATATTTCCAAATAAAATATCGAGATTTTGATCTGAAAGTCTTTCTTGAAAATGATGATTATGTTCTTTCTGTTTTTTATTCTGATCGAATTGTTGATCTTGAAAATCTGGAAAATTTTCACAGGGATCGTTCAAGTGCTGGTGTGATTGATGATCTGACAAAGGAATGAGCTGGTGATCTTTTAGATTGTCCGATAACTGATTAGATTGTTTGTCTTGGTGATCTTCTGATATTTGTTCATCATCAGAAGAACAAAATGAATAAGATTCTTGATTAATATTCACACAAAGACCCTGAGCATCTTCTTGATAATCTTGGATACAATTCTTTGGCATATCTTGAAGATCATGACATAGATGAGGATATTTGTTTTGATCTGACTCTAGATCTGAACTATTATCCAGAGAAAGTTTTTGAAGATACTTTGACAAATTCAAGTGAGGACCTTTAGAATACCATTGAGGGTTATCTTGAAAATGAATTGAATGATGCATTTGTGAATGATCTTGTGAATGATCTTGATGATGAACTTGTGAATGATCTTTAGGAAAATGTAACTGGTCTTGATTATGATCGAAAAGATTATCTTGCCGTCGATTTTGAATACGATCAAGTGGAAAACCTTGGAAATTATTTTGAAGATGATTTTTCGAGATAAATTCTTGATGATGATTAAGAAGATGATCTTGAGGCTGGATTTGTGGATAAAATTGAGGATGATCTTGAGATTGAGTTTGTGGATAACATTGATGATGATCTTGACAATAATTTTTAATATGTTGTTGAGTATTATCTTCAGGTTGATCTTTAGGTTGATCTTGAGGTTGTTCTTGCATAGGATTGAGATTTAGGAGAGGATCTTCAGAGTCGTTTTGAATGTGATCTTTAAAATGATCTTGATGCTGATCTTTTGAGAGATCCTGACAAGAAGTTTGATCATAATTTAAAGAAGTTTTATGTTTGTATTGACTTAGACTTGAAGCTAAGAACTGAGATGAGCATGAAAACCGTCTTGGAGATGGGATATAAGTCTCAGATTCAAGAGATGAGGGGTAAGATGTTTTCAACTTTCGAGACATCAAATTGTTCTCTGATTAAATGCAAATGGTAAAATTATCTTTTTTAGATTTAAACTAATTTTGGATGAAAATTTAAAATACAATAAAATCAAAGTGAAACATTTAGATTTACAAATAGCATTCCTGGAGTAGATGTGTGTGATGATGACTTTGTTGAAAATTCTTCTGGAGAGCTTGTTTTCTGTGTGCTGGAGGAAGGATTGGAGGAGGAGGAGGAGGAGGAAAAAGAGGAGGTGAGAGAGATATTTCTCCATTTGTCTCCAGGGGGACAAGAACTTGCCTTGCGGTTCGATCTTAATAATTAACCATTTAAAACCCATTTTTATTGGGATTTCAATTACTATTGTTATTATTACTACTATTATCATATTATTATTCTCGTTACCATCATTAATAATTATATTATGATTAATATATATTCAATTATTCTTATTTATATTATTATTATTATTATTATCATTTTTATTATTACTGATATTAGTATTATTCTTATTTATATTATTATTATTATTATTATCATTTTTATTATTACTGATATTAGTATTATCAATATTATTATTATTATTATTATCATTATTATTATTACTATTTTTATCATTATCATTACAAAAATGTACAAACTACTTTTGAGTAATATTCTATATGAAAAAAAATCATAAAATGTAATTCGTATGAAATAAAAGTTGTAATCTTAGCAAACTTCATAATATTTCAGGCAGTAAAGTAGGTCAAGTTCAATATGTTTGAATAATTAATATATATGAGGCTTTATAAAATACTTGAATAATAAGCCAAGGTAAATGTATTGTAATACTTTCTAGCAAATCGATATAAATTAAAAAGACAAATTGCCATTACGCTCTAGAATCCTTCAACATCACCCCCCCCCCCCTTCTGATTTTCCATCAATATTTGTCTCGTTATATAATCATGTTTATTTTCGTATTTCAGTCTCAAATCTCTTTTTATTGTTTGATGTTCAGTTAAAGGGTAAATACTTTAGAAGCAACATATGTCACCATAGAGGAAGCAATAAGAGCATACCCCTCTTACATGTCTTCAAATTCCCTACCATAGGGACTTTAAATTCAAGTGACTTTCCATGCAAAAATGACAATACCCTATTTACAACGTCCTTGAAACTTATTTACATCGCACTTGAAACCTATTTACTACGCCCTTGAAACCTATTTACAACGCCCTTGAAACCTATTTGCATTGCCCTTGAAACCTATTTACAACGCCCTTGAAACCTATTTACAACGCCCTTGAAGCCTATTTAAAACGCCCTTGAAACCTATTTACAACGCCTTTGAAACCTATTTACAACTCCCTTGAAACCTATTTACAACGCCTTTGAAACCTATTTACAACTCCCTTGAAACCTATTTACATCGCCCTTGAAACCTATTTACAACTCCCTTGAAACCTATTTACATCGCCCTTGAAACCTATTTAAAACGCCCTTGAAACCTATTTACAACTCCCTTGAAACCTATTTACATCGCCCTTGAAACCTATTTAAAACGCCCTTGAAACCTATTTACAACGCCCTTGAAACCTATTAACAACGCCCTTGAAACCTATTTACAACGCCCTTGAAACCTATTTACAACGCCCTTAAAACCTATTTACAATGTTCTTGAAACCTATTTACAACGCCCTTGAAAACTAGTTACAATGCCCTTAAAGCCTATTTACAACCCCTTGAAACTTATGTACAACGCCCTTGAAACTTATTTACAACGCCCTTGAAACCTATTTACAACGCCCTTAAAACCTATTTACAACGCCCTTAAAATCTATTTACATCGCCCTTGAAACCTATTTGCATCGCCCTTGAAACCTATTTACAACGCCCTTGAAACCTATTTACAACGCCCTTGAAACCTATTTACAATGCCCTTGAAGCTGATAAAAATGTGGAAGAGACCACCGTTTTTCTGACTCGAAGAGTGTTTATTTCTATGAGTGTCTCCAATGTTTCTTATAATCAAAAATTCGAAAATCACTTTTACAGAGAAACCACAAATGAAAATAAACAATTTAAAGAAACAAAACATTTATACTTGATCAGACAAAGCTTTCTGTGTAAATCGGGCATTGCCATCTTACGCTTACTTTACCAATTTAACATCCCCTTCTAACCCCTTCTCTACCCCTAGTTCTTTATAGTTGCCAAGGTAGGATAACCATTATAATGGTTTATTCACATCATTGTTAGCACTTATTTATCAGACTAATTCCTTACCAGTCAAAATAGTTCAGAGTAAAAATAGGAGTAAATCCTATCCCTCCCTTCTTACGTCTGAAACACCTTTCTCTTACCTAAGTTTTGCAAGTAGTAAAGAAGGTAAATCATCCAATTTATCCCTTAAATAATATCTAATTTTATAAAACTAATTGTTGATTATTAAAAACATTAATTTTTGCAACTTTAAATCACAAATATGCTTAAGGAACCTTATTGAGATCTTACTCACTTGTAGGTTAGAGTTTGAAGATATAGTTCATTTCTACGTTCTCTTCCTCTCCTTTCCTCATTTGTATCAATGCCTCCATCTTTATTCTTTATTCTCATTCCTCCTCTTTCAAAGTTATCCTATAAATAGCAATAACAAGGATTAGAGGATGAGCAAGGTTTAGAGGATTAGCAAGGTTTATAGGATCAGCAAGGTTTAGAGGATTAGCAAGGTTTAGAGGATCAGCATGGTTTAAAGAATTATCAAGTGGATTAGCAAGTTTTAAGGATTTTTAGAAAGGTTTAGAGGAATGGCAAGTTTTAGAGGATTTATAGGAAGGTTTAGATAATTAGCAAAGTTGAAAGAAACATCAAGGTTTATAGGATCAGCAAGGTTCAGAGGACTATCAAGGTTTAGAGAATAAGCAAGCTCTAGAGAATTAGCAAGGTTTAGACAACATTTTTACTTTGATGCACTTTAATCTTTATTTATTTTTTTTTCGAAACAAAACAAGAACATTGTAAAATTGAATAAAATTGGTTAACATTGATTAAAGTTAATTTAAAATTGATTCAAAATTGATTAAGATTAAATAAAATTGATTAAAATTGATAGAAGTTGATATTGGTTTATATTGATCTACGAACCTGGTCAATGAGATTGTCCGTCATATTAGCCGAGTCTAATTGTTCCAATTTTGTAAGCAAAATTAAAAACAATAAAATAGTAATAAACATAAAACAGTTTTTTTTATTTGTTCTATAATCAGTATTCAGTATTACGAGTTTGTTTACACTATAAAATAGCTATTTCTTATTTGTTAATAAACCAATTAATAATTAATATAAAATGATATCCGTTAAACAAAGCGAAAAAACAGGTTTATAATGTTTACAAAACCAGTTTTATAATGTTTACAAAACCAGTTTTATAATGTTTACAAAACCGGTTTTATAATATTTCTAAAACCGGTTTTATAATATTTCTAAAACCTGTTTTATAATGTTTACAAAACCGATTTTATGATGTTTACAAAACCGGTTTTATAATGTTTACAAAACCAGTTTTATAATGTTTACAAAACAATTTTTATAATGTTTACAAAACAATTTTTATAATGTTTTCAAAACCAGTTTTAAAATGTTTTCAACACCAGTTTTATAATGTTTACAAAATCTGTTTTATAATGTTTACGAAACCTGTTTTATAATGTTTACAAAACCTGTTTTATAATGTTTACAAAACCTGTTTTATAATGTTTACAAAACCGGTTTTATAATGTTTACAAAACCAGTTTTATAATGTTTTCAAAACCAGTTTATAATGTTTTCAAAACCAGTTTTATAATGTTTTCAAAACCAGTTTTATAATGTTTTCAAAACCAGTTTTATAACGTTTTCAAAGCCAGTTTTATAATGTTTACAAAACAATCCTAGTTCAGGTTCTAGATGAATTGAATGATCTGTATACGGAGCCCAATGCCAGATATCTAAACATTGAATAAAAACAACAAATATTTTATAATCATACAGTTGGGGAACTCTACCACTTTCTCGCCCTTGAAACTGAGCATTAGGGGAACATGCTCGGTTTCTTCCTTGAAACCGAGCATTAGGCGTAATATTGCTCAGTTTCTGTCTTGAAACCTAGCATTAGGCGTAATATTGCTCGGTTTCTGCCTTGAAACCGAGCAATAGGCGTAATACTCGGTTTCTGCCTTGAAACCGAGCATTAGGGGAACAATCTCGGTTTCTGCCTTGAAACCGAGCAATAAGCGTAATGCTCGGTTTCTGCCTTGAAACTGAGCAATAGGCGTAATACTTGCTTTCTGCCTTGAAACCGAGCAATAGGCGTAATACTCGCTTTCTGCCTTGAAACCGAGCAATAGGCGTAATACTCGGTTTCTGCCTTGAAATCGAGCAATAGGCGTAATACTCGGTTTCTGCCTTGAAACCGAGCAATAGGCGTAATACTCGGTTTCTGCCTTGAAACCGAGCAATAGGCGTAATACTCGGTTTCTACCTTATAGAAACCGACCATTACATTTTGTTGGAAAGTCCAAACTTGTCATTGGAGACCCCCAGATTATCATTGGAGACCCCCAGCTTTTCATTGAGACCCCGGATTTGTGTTGCCGACACAGAGATTTTCATAGGAGACCCAAATAGATTCGTTGGAGACCCCAGATTTCCTTTGAGACACACAGATTTTTTTTCGGGACCTCAAAATTTTCATTGGAAACCCCCAGAATTTCGTTGGAGACCCCAATCTATTCATTGGAGACCCCAAATTTTCGTTGGAGATCCCAAACTTATAATTGGAGATCCCAGATTTTCTTAAGAGACTTCCAGATTTTCGATGGAGTCCACTAGATTATCATTAGAGACTCCAGCTTTACATCGAGACTCCAGTTGTTCGTCGCAGACCCCAAGATTTTCTTAGGAGACTCCACAAAATTCATTGAAGACCCCAGATTTTCTTTGGAGACATTCAGATTTGGATTGGTGATCCCCGAGATTTTCATTGGAGACTCGAAATTTTTGTTTTAAACCCCCAATTTTCATGGGAGACCTTAAGATTTTAATTGAGGGACCCCAAATATTTTCAATTAAGACCAAAACTTTTCATCGGAGAAAATCTTGGGGTCTCCGAAAAAATTCCGGGGTTCTCTAATGAAAATATGGAGGTCTCCAAAGAAAATCTGGGGTCTCCAATGAATTGTGTAAGGTCTCTAATGAAAATCTGGGGGTCTGCAAAGAAAATCTGGAGCCTAAATGTAAAGCTGGGGGTCTCTTTCGAAAATCTGGGGTCTCCTATGAAAATCTGGAAGTCTCAGACGAAAATCTGGGGTCTCCAATGAAATGTTTCCGGTCTCCAATGAAAATCTTGAGGTCTCACATAATATTCTTCGATGAAAATAAAGGGTCTCCAATGAAACTCTTGGAGGCTCCAATTAAAATCTCGTGGTCTCCAATGAAAATCTGGGGATCTTCAACAAGAATCTGCAAAGTCTCCAATAAAACCTTAAGGTCTCTAACGCAAATCTGGAGTCTCCAATAAAAATCTGGGGGTCTCCAATGAAACTCTGGCGGCCTCCAAAGAAAATCTGGGGGTCTACAATGAAATGGTCGTAATGACCGACAATTACCCCTAATGCTCGGTTTCAAGGGCGAGAAAGTGTTTCAGAACCCCAACATGTCATATGAAGAAAAAACACATATATTTGTTATTCTATTTCAAATTATGCAGAGGTAATGAATAGTAAATTTTCATTAAACGTCTCAAAAAAATAAAGCCAAAAAAACATTGTTTTCATAAACGTAGAATATTTGAATGAAAATGAAAATAAAAAGTCACAAATATGTGCTTTTGTAAACAATTTAAGTTTTGGAAAACTTTTCATAATTTTAAAAACGAAAAAAAACCTTCGGGGACAGAATCATAAGATGTAGGATATGCGAGAAACTGAACACTTCGGATTTTGAATTTATGTTTGTGTCCGTTCCTATTCTCCTTAGACATATTTTATCATTAAGTCGTCTTCCTTGTTTAATTGTCGTCTTCCAATTTTTCACTTTCTATAATTTGTGTCATTTCTTCCTTTTAATATACATCAGAATCCACTTTTACATTTCCATGTGATTCCTTAAAGGGACTGTTTTGGAATTTCAAGTGACCCTCCATAAAAAAGGGAAATTCCCAATTTACACATCGGTAGTGATTGATAGTTTTAAACCTTTATCTTGTCACAAATTGTAAAAGAAGTTTTTCTAACTTGAAAAGTATTCAATTCTGAAAATGTATTCCATATTTTTTCTAAAGTAGAAATGCGCAAGCCATTTTACTACGAAACCTCAATTAAAAATTATCAACTTTTAAAAAAAGATGATTGATAATATCACATGCATTTTAATAAGACAAAACTTAAAGGGTACCGCAGTAAATCGGACATACCAATCTCTCTATATATTTGGAGAGTCACTGGAAAAAACGGTTACAGTCCCTTTAAGCATCAATTTTAATTGTCATGTCTTGCTTCGATTTGCTTTTATCCTTTTCTTTTGTGTTTTAACTTGTGATTCTGAAACTGTTAAAAAAAAAATCAGCGAAAAATTGTTTTTTTATTCCAGTAAATATAGGTTTGATTTGTTTTTAATATATTATTAATCCGAAGAGGGATCGAAATACATATTAAGATGATTAAGACTAAGGTAAATTGTTAGTGTAGTGTTTGTATCCAATAAACGTCAAAATTTTTTGTGGGACATCACGTGACTACAGGGAAGGTTTATGAATGAAAAAAAAATTTTAAAAATGTGTTTGAGAGGTGTTTAATTTTGTAAAAAAAATTAAATTCTTGAAAATGCGCAAATTTTGTTTAAAAATCCGCAAAATTTTTTTCTTCTTTGTTTTAAAATGTAAACAAAAAGAACAATGTTCACAATTTAAATAGAAGATGGGCCGCCCTAAAGCCTAGTATGTTTATAAGTTGCAAAATAAAAAAATGACATTTTAAACATTTTAATTGAAAAAATATGAGCTAAATTGTTAAATAAAAGCACACCAGTAATTAACGAATAAGGTTTTAGGTTGTGTTAAAGGACTGAAGGGATACTGCCAATATAAGAATATTATTTTCATGTACACGGGGACTTTATAACAACTGAAAAATAAAAATAAACGGATTTTTAAAATGAGCTTTGTCAGCTGTAAAGGTTCTGTATATATATATTAATACAATTGAAAGTTTTGTGAGGAGTATTTTCCCTTTGAACTTGGCCTAGTTATTGGGTACAAAGTAGGCCTCGTATTCTATACGTATAGCCTCTGTTTTTATAAATACGGCCTAGCTTTAACCAGAATTCAAGGATATCTTTATGATTAATTTCTTGTTACTTCATTAGAACAATTATTTACAAAGTTGGTATACGGTAATAACCAGTAAAAACCAAAATAAAAGTCGTGAAAAATTAACTCATTTTCATCTCAAAAGACGATGAAATTGTGTAAAACTACTTTTTGAGGAAATTAAAAATTTTACTTAATCACCAATTTTACTTAATTCACGGGGTTTTGTAAATTGTAACTAGAGGGTTATTAATGGTTTTAAAAAACGATCATTTCGTTTTCGGAAAAAAACGTTTTAGAAAACGACCCACTCGTTTTTAACTTTTAGAAAACGAATAAAAATCGTTTTCGAAAACGATTGCTTTTATAAAAACGTTAAGTGATCGTTTTTTTATACCTTTCTTTTTAGATAAGATATACTCGTAGAGAAAGTAGAATAGATAGATGAAGCCATTTTCTGGTTAGAGAATACACATAAATCCATATACAGAATATATAGAGATAGGTCTCTTCGTTTGGAGAATTGTATTATGGCAAATATAGTAGAAATCCCTATATTTGTTAACCTGAACATACCTAAATATATTACGTTGTACATTGCCTGTAAATCTAAATGCTCTTGTCATTAACTACGCAAAACTTGTAATGCAATTAACCTAGCCTAACTACGTCTGTGAATAATTATATCAAGCCTGTATTCTGCTTATCTTAACTACACCTATTTATATCTGCACAAATCTTGTAATTTTGTACATAAACTTAACCTGTAACATTGATATCTAAATACACATCAGTTGGAATATACTCCGTTTTGATTACTGTGAGAGAAGTAATTGTGTAGTAAATGCCATACTCTTTAACTTCGTCCAGAACTGTATCAGTCCAGGTATAACCCGTCCGCCATCAAAGTCACACAGGACACGATCCACATGGCTACAATCCCGTGAACTATCAAGGCCACTACCACTGGGACGATTTTGTTAGCTCTAAATGCTACAGAGGGACACACGCGTAGCTATCAAACAAACTATTAATCTAGCTCTAAATGTCACTCAGGGACGCAAACGTAGCTGTCAAACAAGTTCTTAGTTGATCTATGCCAAATACCTAGGCACAATCAGGGCTCGTATATTTTAAGGAGGACTCAAATTTCTCTCCAAACTTTAATCAAAGCGTAGTTTATACGTAGAATTTTACATACATAGATAGACAATTAATAATGTACATACTGCAAGTTCACAGAATATTGTATTACCCGATATTTATTACAATTGTTCCTCTTTTAGCGAACGAGAAACGCCCCAAAATCACTTTTTGAAATATATACATATTTTGGGCATTGTTTAGATAAATCATGTCCGTATTGACATTGATAGCTTATGGTTTAGAGATTGTGTCTTTGTTGACATTCATAGTTTATTGTTTAGAGGTTGTGTCCCTGTTGACATTGATACTTATGGTTCAGAGATCATATCCGTGTTGACATTGATACTTATTGTTCAGAGATCGTATCCGTGTTGACATTGATAGTTTATGGTTTAGAGATTGTGTCTAGATTGACATTGATGTGTTATTGAACTGATTAGTTGTACCTGGATTAGTACAGGTCTGAGAGACTTTTATGCAGTAGGGCATTTACTACAGGATAACGTATATGGTCTCTTAAAAAAAGACTATCTAATTTTTTTCATTTTTTGTTAGTTGTTCGAAACTTTTTTAAAATTTTTTTAATTCTCTGATTGAAACAGCTAGAGGATGTAACGAATAAACGGTGTTAAGGCGCGAATGTTTATAAATAAATGTATATAAATATATATAAAGTTGTAATCTCTGCTTGTCTGTCTTATTTTTTCAGAATATCAGGATATCAAATGCTATTTTTTTCAAAAATATCATGCAATTTTACAATAAAGTTAATTTTAAAGTTTAAGTTATTCTTAAACATATCTGTATGATAAAACATCTGTAAAATGCAAGCTCTCTCTCTTTCATGCAATCTATTTTTTCTTCTTTCTCTTCTCTTTTTTTCTACTCTTCTTTTCTATTTTCTTCTCTTCTCCTCTCTTCTTTTTTTTCTTCTATTTTTTCTTTTCTTTTTTCTTCACTTTTCTTTTCATCTCTTCTCTACTCTTCTTTTCTCTTTTCTCTTTTCTTCTCGTCCCTTATCTCTTATTGTCGCCTCTTTGTTTTCTCTTTGTTGTCGACATTTAACCGGTTTTGAGATGAACAATGGAGTACGATACGTTGTTATAATTTTTCTCTGATTTGTTTACATTTCTAGCTTGTAATGTACTGCGTTTATACTCTGTCATTAGGCATTTGATCATTTGGCATTTGATATTTTGATATTTTTGCTAGAAAAGTATATTGAATCGCATTTTATCTCTAACTAATCATAGAAAATAGTATACAGATATATATTTTTATAGAAAAAAAAAATTTTTATCTCTTTAACAATAAAAACAATATTGTGCATGCTCCTAGGACTATATGTATTTATATATATATTTATAGAAAAAGGACATATTATCTCTTTAACAATAAAAACAATATTGTACATGCTCCTAGGACTAGATATATAAATATTTATAGAAAAAGGACATTTTATCTCTTTAACAATAAAAACAATACTGTGCATGCTCCTAGGACTAGAAATATATATACTTATAGAAAAAGGACATTTTATCTCTTTAACAATAAAAACATTTTATCTTTTTGTCTTTTTATCTATTTATCAATTTTTTTTTTTTAATTTATCTTTCTAAATAATCTAGGCATCTACATTTTGAAATGATGTGATATTCCTTTTATACAGTATTACTAAAAAAAATCCTAAATCAGGTATTGTTCGTTTAGTTGAAGGGAGAATATTCTTGCTTTTAAAAAACTAAAATACTAAAAATATCCCGAGCAATATAAAATAGGGCCGTAACGAGGGTGGATTACGGCATACTTGTCATACCATTGTTTTAAAATAAGGTTTCTTAACTGCATCAGATCGGTGTATAAAGGAATTGTGTCTTTGCCCCAAACTCTGGCTTCAAAAACTCTATATCTTTTCAACTCAATGTCGTAGACCTTAAATATTTCAAACTATGAATTCTGTTAGATCAAATTATCTAAGTTTGAAATACCAAAGTGTTTACACCAGCAGGTTTACAAGACATAGGAAGACACAGGGATTATAAAATTTGAGTTTGTGCCAAAGACTCAATTCCTTTCATGAATATTTACTTTAAAGTTATCTATAAAGTTATTTGTTGTGGTTCAAAGAAGTTTTATTTTAATATTTTTATATAATTAGCTTTTGTGGTCAAAAGAAGTTTTATTGTAATATTTGTATATCATTATTTGTTGTGGTTAAAGATAGTTTTATTGTTATATTTGTATATTATTATTTGTTGTGGTTAAAGGGAGTTTTATTGTAATATTTGTATATTATTATTTGTTGTGGTTAAAGGAAGTTTTATTGAAATATTTGTATATTATTATTTGCTGTAGTTACAGGAAGTTTTATTGTAATATTTTTATATTATTATTTGTTGTAGTTACAGGAAGTTTTATTGTAATATTTGTATATTATTATTTGTTGTAGTTACAGGAAATTTTATTGTAATATTTGTATATTATTATTTGTTGTGGTTAAGTAAGTTTTATTATAATATCTATATACAAGCTGAAGGGCCTGGAGTTGCCCGTGCATAAATTTTTTTATTTCAAATATTATAGCCTACAACACTCCCCGGCCACCCCCTGAGTGTCCATACAAAAATTTCAGCCCAATCGGTACAGCCGTTTGGCCGGCTATAGGCAACATATAAATATAATGTCTTGTTTCATTTTATAGGTAATTATTTGTTGTGGTTAAATGAAGTTTAATTATAATATTTATATTTTATTATTTGTTGTAGTTAATGGAAGTTTTATTGTAATATTTGTATATTATTATTTGTTGTGGTTAAAGGGAGTTTTATTGTATATTTGTATATTATTATTATTTGAATGCACCATTAACTTTAGCAGATCGAGTTTAGTCCACAGTAATCCAATTCACGTGAATTTTCCTAGAAGAGGATGGTTCATTTAGGTTACAGTCCCGGTTTGCCTGGCATAATCTGTATATGTATTGTGTAGATATCGGTCTTGTTAGATATCGGTCTAGTTCCTGAAATGAACCGGACTCTATAGTAAATTGTTGCAAAAATCACTGAATATTTTGCCAAGGACTTACAAACTGAAACTGAAATAGGGCTGCAAATATTAGTTATTGGGGTTTAAAGCATAGGCCAGGGCTCGGCGTTGCAACACTTTAAAGCTGACCCGGTCTTGAAAAATGATTCAACATTTCATATTTGTCTGGATCTATGTGAGTCCCGGCCCTTTCCAAGCTATATTCTCTTTAGTATTAAATTTGGAAATAAATTGCTTGGAAACCCTGTTCAGAAAACTTGATTTATTTTTTTTGCATTTTGGGGGGAACTGACAAGAATTCAATACGTTCACCAAGATCTGTTTATCAAATTACAAACTGTAAAATTCAGTAATTTTAATTGAGTGTGAACGTAATTTCAAATGACCCTCCATCGATAAAATTATCTTCTGTCTGTAGGTAAATGTGTCAAGGATACCGTTGTAAATTGGGTTTGCCTCTCGGCCCTCATTAATTAGAGAGGGTTGTGGCGGAAGACGATCCAGTCTGAAGAGTTTGCAGCCGGATATTCTGACGCGGCAAGATGAGCATAATTCCTGCCTCGTCATCATAATGATAAATAATTTGATAATCTAAATTTACAAAGTTGATTTACTCAGTTAATAAAGTATTTATTTAAACCGTCGTTGTTTAAATCTGAGCGTATCCAGAGGGTTACTTTATAAAATTACGACGACGCGACTTCCTTTTAAAAGGTAAATTCGTAAATCCTAGAAAAAAAAGAAAACACACACGTTCATCCAAAAATGATTTGGATAAGATCATACTGGAAATGTTTTTAGATTTGATCATTATGAAAACTAATCCAAATCTCCCCGCCCCGGTCCTCAGCATAGAAAAACACACAGATACAATGAAAGAGTGATAAATAAAAAGTGTTGGTCAATCCTGTACATAATTATTGACCCCCCCCCCTCCATCTCTGGTGTTCATAAATTAATAGGGAAAAGAAACTAAAAATATATAAACATATATTTAACCAATTTTTAAAATTCAAATAATCTGACCCTGAGATGAGGGCCGAGTGCTGCGGCCAGCTAGGGGCAGAGCGCCATGGTCAACTGAATGTGTCAAAAAACGTTTTCTATTTAAATTTAATTTTTTTAATTGCCTTTTGAGATGAGATTCGGGCATTGTAAACTCCGGTTCATTTTAAGTACCGGGCTGACTTATAAGCAGCTACATCAAGTTGTACAGTACACATACAGACTATATATAAGCAGCTACAGCAAGTTGTACAGTACACATACAGACTATATATAAGCAGCTACATCAAGTTGTACAGTACACATACAGACTATATATAAGCAGCTACAGCAAGTTGTACAGTACACATACAGACTATATACAAGGCAAAACGGGACGGTACATCAAATAAACCAACCCCCTCTAGGTACATCAGATAAACTGCAGCCCCCTCTAGGAAGATTCTATTGAGTTGGAAGATGTCCAGAGGTTCTTGGCTAAAATATTTTCCGAAATAAATAAAAATATTTTTAAAAGAAATGAGGAAACGAATGAGCATTGATATTAGTTCCGAATAAGCTCAACCTTTATATAGTTTGAATACACAATAAACATGGCGATGTATGTATCTGATTGTGTATGGAGTGTTCTACGTCCAACATTACTGCAGTATATACCCTTAACAACCAACTTTCATATTGCAATTGACAAATTACGGTTTGGACGAAATCTAAAGTTTAAACTTAGTTCCAAACTTGTCACAGCTCATATCTATCTGTAAAGTCTACATTTTAAATATACAGAAAATAAACAAACACAATAATAATCTTTTTGAATCTTACATTTACATTAGGGTGGTTCAGGTGTCTATTTCAAATTAATGTAAAAGTTAAAAAATTTATAAAATATCTAATAGTATCATTATTAATAATATAAAAAATTGAGTTTACTTTAAAGAAGCATTAAAGAAGGGGTTTAAATTTTAAATTGAATTTTTATCATGACAAAAGATCCAATTAATATCAATATTTCTTTCAAAAGTATCTCATTTATTTTCATGAAATACGAAAAGTATATGATTTATCAAAATGGGTCAATTTAATGTACTCGGATCCTTACATATAATAATGGTAACAGTTTTATTAAAGATTGAATATTTTAATTGCGGGTTTGACCTCAAGCATTTTTTTATTTCAAATGAACAAAAAGTAAAGAATTTTTCCCCTTTTCCTTATGCTAAAGAGAACACTCTAATATACGGAGTAATTTAAATTTTAATACCAATATTTTTTAAAGAAATTCTTTAGTTGAAAAATACCCCCCTCTAGTGACACCCTGTAAAAAAAATCTCTGTCTGTGAAAGGTAAAAGTTTGTAAAAGCTCTCGAGTCCTCTCTTCAGGATTATATCCAATTATTTGTTGTTTTTCTCCAGGCTTCTTTTTCTTTCTTATTCTAACATATCTTAAACACAATCAAAATATCTTATATCCTTGAAGGGACTTTACAAATTTTGATAGTAAAAAGGAAAAAAGAAAAGAAGAAAAATCCAGTGCAGTTTTCTCTTTTCTCACTATATGGATGATAGATTTGCGACTTTTTTTAGAAGTTAGACAATCGCCCACTAGGGAACCTTATAGACGATTTTTAAAAATTTGTTGGATCGCATTATTTTTAAGGTAGTTCCAATATTGATGATGCCAATTCTGTATCATATGTATGTGCTAGAGATGTCAACGATAGTGTAACGTAACGTAAAATGTACGTTTTTGTACGTTACGTTACAATAATGTGTAATAACATTTACTAAAGCTTAACGTTGTATAAGGTATTCAAGTGCCGAAAATTCATTACGTAACGTTACTCTGTGCAATAAAATTTCATAATGTGCAACGTAAGGTTTTAAACGTCAATACTTTTGATGAGCACTATCGTAACGAAAGCTAAAATCTAGAAAAATCAAAACGTTGACATCTCTAGTATGTGCACTTGGCTTACAAGTCACAGTTTCGCAGATACTTTTATTAAGTGAGGGTTCGTTTTTTGTTTGCTTTAAATATTATTCGGTAAAAAATAAAAGTATTGCAGTATGTAAAATATCTACTCGTGCTTGAAAGAGGGTATAGACTTAATGCGATAAAATAGCGCTTTTGATCGCTACTAATCTTACTTCTATCTGTTGCGCCTATAAGGATAAAATTGTTAAAAACAACTAATACCGAAGAACGTAGTGTCCATCAAAAAGATGCAACATTCAACTCGGATCGTAAACAAATCAATTTAATTCCAAACAAATCATTCAGATATTACAAACAATAGTCATCGATTATTTATCGACGCATTCGTAAATAGTTGATATTTCATAATATTTTGTATTTTTCATGATCTGAGAGCTACTTTTGAGAACATTTATTCCTGTTTCGAGGATTTTTGATAATGAAGACGACATTTTCATATTTTCCAGAAATGTTCGAAAATCCAGCGCCAGCGAAAATTACTTTTAAAAAAATCAAAAACGAACATAACATAACATAACATCAGTTTTCAAGGAAAATCAGAATTTGTTGCGAGTGTTTGTTTCCTTTGTTGGCGCTGCGAGAGATTTCTAAATGTTGTAAGATCAAGATTGTAAACACCAAACTGTTCTCTTCACGAAGATAAAAATGGGCCCCCTGAGATACAAATGGTTTAATGCTAAAGTTAAGATTTGTTTTAGTTTTTCTCTTTGGGAAAACAGAAAACAAAAACTGGAGAAACCTTGAGAGAAAACTGTTTTCTAGTTTCTAAAGCTGAAAGCCTTAAACTTAACGAGTTCTAAAGAATTGTCAGCAAAGAAGTAAAAGATACCTTACTTTAAATTATATATTCCGAGCACCCTGACTTTCTTATCTTTTATCTCCTTTCTCTTCAGCTATCTTATCTTATCTTCTCCTTTCTTCTTTCTCCTCAGCTATCTTATCTTATCTTCTCCTTTCTCCTTTCTCCTCAGCTATATTATCTTATCTTCTCCTTTCTCCTTTCTCCTCAGCTATCTTATCTTATCTTCTCCTTTCTCCTTTCTCCTTAGCTATCTTATCTTATCTTCTCCTTTCTCCTTTCTACTGAGCTATCTTATCTTATCTTCTCCTTTCTCCTGAGCTAGTTTACCTTATCTTCTCCTTCCTCCAGAGCTAGTTTATCTTATCTTATCTTCTCCTTTCTCCTCAGCTATCTTATCTTATCTTCTCCTTTCTCCTGAGCTAGTTTATCTTGTCTTCTCCTTCCTCCTGAGATATCTTATTTTATCTTATCTTTTCCTTTCTCCTCAGCTATCTTATCTTATCTTCTCCTTTCTCCTGATTTATCTTATGTTATCTTCTCCTTTATCCTCAGCTATCTTATCTACTATTCTCTTTTCTCCTGAGCTATCTTATCTTATATTATCTTCTCCTTTCTCCTTAGCTATCTTATATTATCTTCTCCTTTCTCCTTATTTATCTTATGTTATCTTCTCCTTTATCCTGAGCTATCTTATCTTATCTTCTCATTTCTCCTCAGCTATCTTATCTTCCCTTATAGTTTTTCCTGAGCTATCTTATCTTCTCTTTTAGTGTCTCCTGAGCTATCTTATCTTCTCTTTTCCTTTCTTCTGAGCTATCCTATCTTCTCTTCTCCTTTCTCCTGAGTTATCTTATCTTCAGTTTTTTCCGAAAAAAAATAGTTGGGATTGGAGGGATCCCAGGAGTTTGAAAATGTTGAATTTAAAATATCTCAGTAAGCACAATTGCAATTTCTGACGACAGTCCATTTTTTCAATTTTTGGTTTTTATATCTCCGCTTTTAAGGACTTTCACAGTTTTTTAATCATAATGGTGTTTATTATCGAACAGCATAGTAATACAATTTCAAATATTAAAACATGCCATCTTCGACTTTTAAAAGCTTGGTTAAAACTTATTCTAAAGTTGTCTATCTAAGCCCCAGGTAAACTTTGTGCTCTAGAGATTAGTTACAATAAGTTCTAATTTGTAGAATATGATAATTATGAATTCCAAGTACATTCGTACCAACTCTCCAGTTCCTAGTTCACCACAAACTTTTAATTGGACATCTCCGCTCTACAGTTCTATACTAGAGGAGGAGGAGTAGGGGGAGGAGTATGAGTATGAGTAGGAGAGGAGTATAGGAGTTGGAGTAGGAGTAGGAGTAGGGTTAGGAGTAGAAGTAGGAGTAGGAGTAGGAGTAGAACTAGGAGTAGGTGTAGGAGTAGGAGTAGGAGTAGAAGTAGAAATAGAAGAAGGAGTAGAGGAGTAGGGGGTAGGAGTAGGAGTAGGAGTAGGAGTAGGAGTAGGAGTAGAAGTTGGAGTAGGAGGAGGTGTAATAGTAGGAGTAGGAGTAGGAGTAGGAGTAGGAGTAGGAGTAGGAGTAGGTTACATAAAATTTTTAAGTTTTCATCAGAGTTGTTTAATTTTCTTGTTCTATATCTTTTAAAATTGTCTTGGTTAAGTTTTTGTCTGGATGTATAGAACTGTAGAAGCTGTATAATTCTAATTGTTGAATGGAGGAGAAGGAAAAATAATAAATGTTCCCATTAACTCAATATTTCATTTAAACGCCAGCAGTCTAACATCCATATATTTCATACTGATACACTTTTCTCAACTCACATATTAAAGGAGAAATTAAATAAATAAGGAAGAAGAAAAAATTTTCTTAAAAGCTCTATAAGCAAGTACAGAAATCTAATTTAAAGGGACTGTGATATCTTCCAATTATACACAAATTCCTCCGTTGTTTTTGAACCAGAAATGCGCAAGTAACTCTAAAGAAAACCCACAGTTAAAAATAATTAATTTTCAAAAAAGAAAATGATGAATATCTCATGAATACTTGATAACATAAAAAATTTTAAGGGTATCATTGAGAATCGGACATTATAAAAACAATCCATTAAAATGTTTTTTTATGATGTTATCCCAGCTGAACCTATGATAGAAAATGTTTTTATCTCCGGCAAATGATGAAAATATTTCCAATAATCAGATAGACTCAATATATGTTCTGCTTTTTCTCAATCTAGTAATTAGCAGAAGAAATAAACACACAAACACATTATTATCAGACAGCTTTAATAGTATGAGGTCTTCTATATGGTTCTCTGATTCTTCTAGGTTCTTCTCAGTTTTTCTTAGTTCTCCTAGTTCATCTAGTTTTTTAAATTTCCCCTAGTTATCCTAGTTATCTTGGTTATCCCTGGTTTCCTAGTCCTTCTAGTTCGTCTAGTTCTTATAGTTCTCCTATTTATCCAAGTTCTTCCAGTTCTCCTAGTCCTTCTAGTTTTCTTAGTTCTTCTAGTTCTCCTAGTTCTACTAGTCCTTCAAGTTCTTCTAGTTCTTCTAGTTCTTCTACACTGAAACCCTTAATAACGAATACATCGAAAGAATTCATCAAATGTCGTATTCTTCACTTTCTGATAATGGAATGTTGCAGATATTTAGTTTTTTAATTAAATGATTATATGTCCCCCCTTCTTCCACACTTTTGAAAAGAATATATGCCTTCTTCCTAGACTTCTGATGTTTTTCATATCTCCAAAGGGAATGTTTACGAAAAAATATTGGTTTATAATTTAAAGAAGATTAAAATTATGTCAGCAACAGTGCCAACCTAACTAAAAATAGAAGGTGTTAAGATATTGACTTCAAAATAAATGTAGATACACTAAGAAAAAATATTTATTCCCTTTCTTTGTACAGTTTATTAATTACATAAAGTACGATAGTTTGTAGGTTAGTTTTTTTTTATTTACACAACACATCTTCTATTAGATTTGTATGTAGGTGAGGAGGAGACCTTAAAAGTTAAAAATATGGAAGTATCTGATTGCTCATCACTAAGTACGAGCTAGTGGTATTTTTATTAAAAAAATAAAACAACCCTTCAAGAATTAGAATTTGTTTCAATCAAATCTAGTCTTTTTTACTGAGCATCACAATTCATAATAATCATTTTTAGACATAATGAAAAAAGAATAACTCCATCAAAAAGGGTAGAATTGTAAACTGTTTTCCTGTTTTTGGGAATAATTTAAAAAGTTTGCAATGGTCTCAGTTTTAGCTTTTCTTGCTAACTCATGCCCCTTACTTCAAGCTAAAACACTGCATGAACGCTGTATTTTAACTATACCAGACTAAATCTTTATTTAGATCTATTCCTTCATTGGACTTCAACATTGTATACTACAGGGTGTCCCACAAAGCATGACAGTAGGTGAATAGTTTAAAATGACTTCTTCCATAATTTGTTAAGTGGTTTGAAACAGAAAAATAAAAATATTATATGGCAGTCATATTATATTAAAATTGATTTCAAAGTAAAATATATTTGAGCAAAAGATTTGTTTAAACAAAATGAACATCTACAAGTCTTTAATATCTAATACAGTATATGGAAGAAGACATTCAAAACTGTTTACCATCTGTCATGTTTCGTGGGACACCCTGTAGCTCTTTGGAAGGCCTATGCGAACAAATGGAAGATGATGTCCCTCTAAACATGAAAGTCGTCTTTGATCTTTGTTAATTTACAACTTAATAATATTTAGGTTTAAAATGTATATTACAAAATTGCAACACAACATGAAAAGCTTCTTGACCTTTTTTATTAGATAGCTGCTAGAGATAAAAGACGATCTGTTAGTCATCTTTTCGTCTTTCAACAGTAATATTCAGTGAGGCAACCTGTGCATACAGGGTTACTCAGAAAGACATGAGACTGAGATGAGCAACCTCGCCAGATTATTAAATTTACTTTAAAAAACTAAATTAAGTAAAAACTAGATATTATATATTTAACAGTGTCAGGTCACCTCTAAAGTCTCATCGTTTGGGGGAAACCCTGTACATTGTCTGTTTACACTGATAACCAGAAAACTCTGAAATAGAAAGACGACTTTCAGAATCAAGTTATAACTTTAAAAGTCCAATGACCAATACAAGCAGTAAATATGTACTTTTAACAGGCCCAGTTCACTGAATTAGTGTCTATAAGTGTCGAGTAAAATTGTTTGCTTTGTTACAATATCAAATGCACTTAGGTATTTCTATAATGTCGTCTTTCTATTCCATTGTTCTCTGGTTATCACTGTACAAAATCAAATACGCTTAATAGGATTAACGCCAAATTATTTTTCATGTTTATTAGGCTATTACTTGGATATATATATATATATATATTCCTAATTCTAACATTGTTCTAATTTTGGTTTACAAGAAATATAATCCATGTCCCAAAAAACTGAGAAATCAAATGCTAACTTAAATATTAGCTTTAATTGTTGGTTGCCAATTAGAAAAAAAAGTAATACCTTGAAATTGTGTTTTTTGAAAAATCGAAAATGTGCTCTACCGTATTTTTTGAATTAACTATGACGAAAGTAACAACGTTTATCAAATACGATTTATCAAATTTGAAAATTTAACTGTAACAATTTAAAATAATTCTATGACTATTGACTAATCTTAAAAATGTTAAAGTAGAAAGCTGTTAATACATTTTGTTAATCTTATGCGATTTGAAAGTGCTTGGACTTTACCAAATGAAAACATTGTTTAAAGGCCGATTTCTTATTAATGTTACCATAGTTACAACTATAGGTCGTATCTATCTATCTACCCTGCTCTGGGTAACCATAGTTTGATTATGGTTTACCTATGGTAGAACGTCTAAGAAATTGGCCATAAGAAATCAATCATCAATTTCGGTTGATGAAAACTGAAGCAATACACAAATGTCGTCTTCTGTATGCAAAAGAGCTGAAAATTAGATGAAATATTTGATATACAGACATTGTCAGACGACACGATTGTATGGAATTCATTCTATCTGCACATTTCCTTATATTCACGATTCCTTGAAACTGTAAACTTAAGTTTGTTTCATGGCTAAATCCACGTGGATTTAACGGTTCTGTCAATATTTCAGAAAGCTGTGACTTCCGATCACAATATGACCCCTTATACATAACTTTATCGCCTTTTTTCTTAAATAACTTTTTGTTTGCATATACACTTTGAATAAAAAAGTATAAAATAAACAAATCTGTAAGTTTAAAGATAGTTGAAATATAGACGAAAGCACGTTTGATTTCAAATAAAAGAAACAGGATACTTCTCTCTGTGGTTAATTCAGTGTGAATCATGAGTTGCCATAAGATTACCGTACGTCTGAGGCAGAAGAGGCAGAATAAAGGGTGTTCCAAGAAACAGAACAGTTGTTGAATAGTTTTGAATGTCTTCTTCTATATATTATATTGGATATTAAAGACTTTTTGCATGTCATTTCGTTAAAAACATCTTTTTCTCAAGCATATTTTACTTTGAAATCAAAATAATATAATTGGCATACAATATACTTTATCATTCTCTTTAATATCAAACAACTTAAGTGATTATGGAAGAAGAGATTTTAAAATATTCACCTGTTGAACAAAATCATTTTAAACTCCCCAGAGCCTTTGAAAGTCGTCTTTACCAGGTTTGCCAAGGATTTATTTCTCTGACGGAGTCATATCCTGGTTTTCAATTACCCCAGCAGAGATAGGGTAAAGAGTTTTTGGTCTGTACAGTATCATTCTGTGCAAGTAACCCTGTCAATCTGCAATTTGGTAACAATAACCATATTAAAGTACACATACGATAAGTTTTTTATTAAAATCGGGTGTTGAGTCGGTTACGATATTTCGCAATGAAATCGGAAATCTGTCAAAATCGTGATAAAAAAATATTCAAACTATGATTTTATAATATTAGTATAAGTCAGGTTGGGACTGGGAGGAATTGAACAAATCTTATGTTAATCGAATCTTCCTGTCTTCTTCTCCTTCTCTTCTCGTATTTAGGGTTGGGACTTGAAACAATTATATTTTTGTATTCGTTTTAGATCTGAAACCACTAACGAGACGATTTCTTTGTTTTATCAAAAAAAAACGATTGTTTTAGGAAATTTTTATTACAGGAAATTTGTAAATTTTGAAAACGATCGTATCGTTTTTCGTTTTTCTTAATCGTCAACTAAACGATCTGTTCGTTTTTGAGAAAATGTAGAACTGTTTATCCCTACTCTTATTTCTATCTGTTTATTTTGAGTAATAAAGCGGAATAAAGCCAAATAAAGCCGGCAAATGTTGACACATTGCTAAAAGTAAATATTATTTCAGAGCTCTGCTTTCTTTATGGGGCAGTTAACTTCCTCTATGACATTACAATCTAAATAAACACTTTATACATTTAGCTATTCAACTACTAGGTAAAAGTAGATGTAGTTTGATCTTGAACGGTTGTAATTTACATTTAGCTATTCAACTACCATTACAATTAGCTATTCAACTACCATTACATTTAGCTATTCAACTACCATTACATTTAGCTATTCAACGCCATTAAATAAAAATCAGCATTCATAGTAATAGAAGACATGTAAAATACCATTCAAAATCAGAGAGTGCAGAGAGTAGTATATTAACAAACAGTTTTAATCACGGGATGTTAAACTGAGGAAATTATCATTCTTTGTAATATTATTCAGTCATCGTCGTACATATCAATACAATAAAGACGATTTTCGATTTCGATTTTGGTTTCTACAAAGCAATTTAAACATTATACGGATACATGTAAACATGGAAACTAAGAGAAGTTGATAATAAAATTAAGCCCTTAAAAATTATTGTCTTGAACTTTAAAAGATTGAAGTTTTCGCCATTTCCGCTAAATTTGGTTGCGCGTTCGAAGTAAAAATGTTGGGACTGAAATCCATAATTGAGATTAAATGAAAGTTCTGCTGTATATACTTCATACTCAATATTTTTAATAGAAATCATAAAATACCTTCATACTTGTTAATTAAACATACTATTCAACTCTGTAGAGTACTTACATTCAACTATTTAGTATTCAGAGCAGGGGGAGGGATACAGGAAGACCCAAAAAACATGGTAATCGGAGGAAGTTTATGTCAAGTCGACATTTACAGACAATAAAGATAAAATTTAATTGGACCGTGCAAAGATGACAATACATGATTCACATTAGTCTGGTCTAGCATGTTTTTTATAATTTCAAAACCTAATTATTTTCAATTGTGTTTTTTTCTAATAAATATGATTTGCGCATTCCTACTGCAAAAAAATATATAGGAATTATCAGAACTAACCACTGTTGAACTATTAATCCGAATTATTGATCAGAGGAAGGTTTTAAAAGTACATTTGACAAAGAAACATTAAACACATATACACTGGTCTCATATCGTGCCTGGTATCTTAATACAGTCTCTTTAATACAGTCCCTTTAATACTGTCTCTTTAATACATTCCCTTTTATACTGTCCCTTTAATACAGTCCCTTTAATACAGTCCCTTTAATCCAGTCCCTTTAAGACAGTCCCTTTAATACAGTCCCTTTAATAGCCACTAGATTACGCTTACAGTCCCTTTAATACAGTTCTTTTAATACAGTCCCTTTAATACAGTCCCTTTAATACAGTCCCTTTAATACAGTCCCTTTAATACAGTCCCTTTAATCCAGTCCCTTTAATTCAGTCCCCTTAATACACTCCCTTTAATCCAGTCCCTTTAATCCAGTCCCTTTAATACTGTCCCTTTAATACAGTCCCTTTAATACAGTCCCTTTAATACGGTCGCTTTAATACTGTCCCTTTAATACAGTCCCTTTAATACATTCCCTTTAATAATCTTCTTTGAGTTTTGACAGTATAGATTAAAGGGACTGTTAGCCAATGACCCTACTGCAAAGTTTGCCTGATTTAAACGGATACCCTTGAAACCTTAATGTGGTCAAAAATGTGGAAGATATCGTCTTCTCATAATTTCTCCATTCTTCTTACAAATCTTGTAAGGGTACCTTTGTAAATCAGACATAGCCACTAAATTACGCTTACAGTCCCTTAATAATCTTTTTTATTTTCACAGTTATTGAATCAGTAGATTAAGAAAAGTTTGAACGAGGTTTTTAAAATGTGGTCTGCAGTTTTGTATCTTTAGAATGTTAAGAACAAATAAATCGAATAATATATTGTGTCGCTCTTCTGTCCAAACTTTAAAAATTATTACCAAAAAATACTATTTTTACATTTCACTCATAACAACGCTTATTTGTTTAAATATTTAGCTTTCTGTTTGTTTTTTCTGAAATTGTTATTAAAGGGACTGTAAGCGTAATTTCTAGTGACCCTCCATGCAAAGATGGTAACGCACGATTCCCAACTGTACCCTTGAAACCTTAATCTGATCAAAAATGTGGACGATTTTTTTTTTAACTCGACAAGTGTTTATTTCTGTAAGTTTCTCCATTGCTTCCTATAAACGAGAAATACACACATCACTTTTGCAGAGAAACCGCAAAAGAAAAGAAACAGTTTCAAGAAACAACAACTTTGATATCTAAATCATACTTGATCAGGTAATTGTTTTAAGGGTACCGTTGTAAATCTGGCATTGCCATTTTTGCATGGAGGATCACTTACAACTACGCTTACAGTCCCTTTAAATTTATATTAAAACTACAGTGGGACCTATGAAACTGTCGAATAAGACAATATTTAAGTAATCTTATGTGAATTTGATGTTGAAATTGTTTAGTACTCCTTTTGTTCAAACATCTTCCGTTAACTCTGTAGTCCCTGCCCCCCTGCAGTCCGATCCGTTAACTCTGTAGTCCCTGCCCCCCTATAGTCCGATCCGTTAACGATAAAATATAAATAAAAGTAAAACGATCGTTTTTGAAAAAGAAAAATCAAATTAAAGATAAAAACCAAAGCGTATTTCGTTTTTAACTGAGAAAATTACCGTTTTTTAAAGAAAAAATGACAGTTTTAAAAACAGTATACACAGATAAAAGTATGTAAAATTTGACTTAAAATAACGCTTACAGTCCTTTTTAATAATACTCTTACATACATTTTTGGTATTAAACCCTTTTGCCACTTGAAATTACGCTTACAGTCCTTAAAGAATAGATTTACATTTTTGGTCTTATATTTGCTACATTAATTTGAGAACAGCGATTTGGCTAGTTTGACCCACTAAATAAGAAAATGTGAGAAAAAGACCTCCTTCAAAATCCAATTAATATATCGGTCTCCCAAAACATTCTATAGGTTTACACTGTATGTCTGTTTATTTGTTCCGGTAAACAGTGTTTATTTAGTTCAATTCAACTATTTACTAAACACAGCAGAAACATTTAATTAAATCAAACTAAATCAAAGAATGGCCGGGAGGGAGTGGGGGGGGGGGGTAGATTTAATGTTTATTATTTTAATTGAAATGTCTCTTTTTAAACTCAGCTGAATTAATAGAGACAGAAAAATAAAATGAATTTTCAATATTTTATTCATGAGCACATTCATGAGCACAAGGGAAATATGAGATTTAGTAATTAGTTTTTATTAGATAGATTTCCCTTCTTGCATGGCATGCTAGATTTTGTTCAACAAAATCTAGAATCGGTATAAACAATCGTGTATGATTCGTGCAATTCTTTTTAAAATATGCACAACAGTTTTTGAGTAAATATTTGAGTGAATGGATTGTATTCCTTCTGATGTTTCTGCTCAATACAATATACATAGAATTGGATATTAACGTTAAAGTTTACTTTATTGGAACTGAATGTGTATTTTTATCAAGGATTAATATTAATATGTCTTTAAATTATTTTAGTTTTAGAAATGATACCGTGACGCATTTGCTGATGTTGAACTTTTACGCATATATTTATGTAAAATGCTGATGTGGAACTGTGACGCAAATACTAATGTGGAACTTTGACACATATGCTGATTTGGAACTGTGGCACATATGCTGATGTGGAACTGTGACACATATGCTGATATGGAACTGTGACACAAATGCTGATGTGGAACTGTGACGCAAATACTAATGTGGAACTTTGACACATATGCTGATTTGGAACTTTGACACATATGCTGATGTGGAACTATGACGCATATGCTGATGTGGAACTGTGACGCATATGCTGATGTGGAACTGTGACGCATATGCTGATGTGGAGCTGTGATGCATATGGTGATTTGAAACTGTGAGATATATGCTTGTATGGATCTGTGAGACATATGCTGATATAAAACTGTGACACATATGCTGATATGGAACTGTGAGACATATGCTGATATGGAACTGTGAAACATATGCTGATATAAAACTGTGAGACATATGCTGATATGGAACTGTGACACATATGCTGATATGGAACTGATTTGAAACTGTGAGATATATGCTTGTATGGATCTGTGAGACATATGCTGATATAAAACTGTGACACATATGCTGATATGGAACTGTGAGACATATGCTGATATGGAACTGTGAAACATATGCTGATATAAAACTGTGAGACATATGCTGATATGGAACTGTGACACATATGCTGATGTGGAACTGTGAGACATATGCTGATATGGAATTGTGACACATATGCTGATATGGAACTGTGACACATATGATGATGTGGAACTATGAGACATATGCTGATGTAGAACTGTGACGCATAAATGTTTTATTCCCTTTTTCAAATTATACCTGAAATTTAATCTGTTAACACTTCTCAAAATCATTTCCCACAACAAGAAGGAGTTCGGGGGGGGGGGCGGCATGAGAAGGTTTTAAATGAGACACAAAAAACGTAGCTTAAACATATGGTGCTTTCAAATAATTGTAATAAAGTTTAATTTCAAGATTCAATTTTTTTTCATAAAATTCAAATTCTTTCTTGAGGTAATATGCCTAGTCACAATTTATAGAATTATATGGATTAGGTTTTATTCTAATGATAAAAATTCCGGTATAGGGGATTAGCTTAAAGTAGGAACCTTGGTTTAAAAGTTTTAACTTTGGAACCCGTTTTCACCCATTTTCTCGTATTTCTATTTTTTATTTATTTTTACTTGTTTGGATATTTTTGACGGATTTTTATTCAAAATATGTTTATACAGACAGAATATACTTTGAGGATGGAAGTTTTTAAGTGGGGGGTTGGGCTTTAGTTGTTTTTCATATATTTGATTTTCATGCTTCTTGACGTAATGATATCATTGCTTTTATTTCACACAGTAACTTCTTTTAATTTTCTTATTAAGAAACACATTATATAAGTTAATGCTTTTAGTCTACTCCATACCAGTATTATTCATATTTTATTAAATAGATTGACAAATGTTACGATGTACATCTTCTGAAAAAGTAAACTGCCTGTCTAGCTTAGCCTGTTATATTTAAAGGATTTAAATACTGAATAATTCGTATTCTATGAATTAATTCTAAATATAATGGAGTTAAATATTATTCAAATATTTACACTGGAATTATTTTTAGAAATAGATAGATGCATAGATAAATACATAGATATATACAGATACATAGATAGATATAAATATATAGATATATAGATATACATACATCTATAAAAAAGATAGTTAGAAAGATAAAAGATATAGTAATATCATTATACCAACTATATAGTCATATAATCTATGTATTATTGTAGTGTTTAGCTGTAGGCTGTAGAATCAGTACATGTATGGTTTCACGATGCTGTGCAGCAAGCGTTATATATTTCCGCGATGTGGTGCAGCTATAGTTGTATATATTTCCGCGATGTGGTGCAGCTATAGTTGTATATATTTCCGCGATGTGGTGCAGTTATAGTTGTATATATTTCTGCAGTGTGGTGCAGCTATAGTTGTATATATTTCTGCAGTGTGGTGCAGCTATAGTTGTATATATTTCTGCAGTGTGGTGCAGCTATAGTTGTATACATTTCTGCAGAGTGGTGCAGCTATAGCTGTATACATTTCTGCAGTGTGGTGCAGCTATAGTTTTATACATTTCCGCAGTGTGGTGCAGCTATAGTTGTATACATTTCTGCAGTGTGGTGCAGCTAGCTGTATATATTTCCACAGAATTTTGCAGCTAGTCTTAGATATTTACGCGATTTGGTGCAGCTAGTTGTATACATTTCCGCGGTCTGGTGCAGCTAGCTGTTAATATTCCCGCAGTTGTGTGCAGTTAACTGCATATATTTCCGCAGTGTATTGCAGCTATAGCTGTATACATTTCCACAGTGTGATGCAGCTAGCTGTAGATGCTTTTGCAGTGTGGTGCACCTACCTGTATATATTTCCGCAGAGTGATGCACCTAGTTGTATATATTTCCTCCGTATGGTGCAGCTAGCTGCTTATGTTTATTATATTTACACAGTGTTTTGCCGCTACATGTATATATTTCCGCAGTGTGATGTAGCTAGTTATATATTTCCTCTGTGTGGTGTAGCTAGTTGCTTATATTTATTATATTTACACAGTGTTTTCCAGCTAACTGAATATATTTACGCAGTGTGGTGCAGCTAGTTGTATATATTTCCGCAGTGTAGTGCAGCTAGTTTTATATATTTCCGCAGTGTGGTGCAGCTAGTTGTATATCATTCCGCAGTGTTGTGCAGCTAGCTGTATATATTTCCGCAGTGTGGTGCAGCTAGCTGTATATAATTCCGCAGTGTGGTGCAGCTAGTTGTATATATTTCCGCAGTGTGGGGCAGCTAGCTGTATATACTTCTGCAGTGTAGTGCAGGTAGCTGTATAAATTTCCGTAGTGTGGTGGAGCTAGCTGTATATATATCAGCAGTGTGGTGCAGCTAGATGCATCATTTCCGCAGTGTGGTGCAGCTAAAAGTGTAAATTTCTGCAGTTTGGTGCATCTATCTATACATATGTCTGCAGTGTGGTGCAGCTATCTGTATATGTTTCCGCAGTGTGGCGCAGTTAGCTGAATATATTTTTTCGCAGTGTGGTGCAGATAGTTGTATATATTTCTGCAATGCAGTGCAGCTAGTTGTATATAATTCCACAGTGCGTTGCAGTTAGCTGTATATATTTCCGAAGTGTGGTGCAGCTAGTTGTATATTATTCCGCAGTGTGGTGCAGCTAGTTGTATATATTTCCGCAGTGTGGTGCAGCTAGTTGTATATATTTCCGCAGTGTGGTGCAGCTAGTTGTATATTATTCCGCAGTGTGGTGCAGCTAGCTGATGTATATATTTCCGCAGTGTGGTGCAGCTAGTTGTATATATTTCCGCAGTGTGGTGCAGCTAGTTGTATATTATTCCGCAGTGTGGTGCAGCTAGCTGAATATATATTTCCGCAGTGTGATGCATCTATGTTGGAGGCAATAATGTCAGCTTGAAAGGTGTCATTGTATAATTATGCGACAGAAGATTGACTATCTTGTTATCTAGCTAGCTGTGCATCTAACTGTTCTTTCTCACTGTTTTACTGTCTTTAAAATCTGTCTGGCTATCTATCTCGTTATCTATCTGTTTGTCTATCTGTTTACTTATTATTCTCTGTTTATCTATCTGTGTATCTATCTGTTTATCCAAATGTTTATCAATCTGGTTTGCTAATTATTTATCTATCTATTTATCTATCTATTTATCTTTCTGTTAATCTATCTGGTTATCTATCTGGTTATCTTTCTGGTTATCTATCTATTTATCTTTCTGTTTATCTATCTGTTTATATATCTGTTTATATATCTTTTTATATATCTGTTTATCTACCTGTTTATCTACTTGTTTATCTCTCCGTTTAGCTATAATTTGTCTATCTATCTGGTAATCTGTTTATTTATCGAATGCTTATCTATTTATTTCTCGAATGCTTATCTATTTATTTATTGAATGCTTATCTATTTATTTATCGAATGCTTATCTATTTATTTATCTCGAATGCTTATCTATTTATTTATCGTTATCTATTTGTTTCTCGAATGCTTATCTATTTATTTATCGAATGCTTATCTATTTATTTATTTAACGTTTTTAAAGATAAAATATTTTTACAAAATCAATGATTGCCAATTCATTTAATAAAACAATGAAAATACATTATAAAAGATGGAAAATCAAGTTCAATTTCAGATCTTCATATATCAAGTGTTCTTGTCGTGATTAAAGAGGCTTTAAACGAAATTTCAAGGGACCTTAAAGGTAACATTAAACCCTTCGACTGTTCCATGTTGTCAGACATGTTCTCATTGATTTACAAAACGCGTCGCGTTCAATTGCTTTTTGGATATTAGGCATATATCTCTCCTTCAAACAAAACCAGCAGAAAAAAAACAGTATTTCTTAAAAATCGACATTTTATTATACTGTTATGTTATTAATAATTAGTATTTAAACTAGAGATAGTAAAAGACATTTTTGAAAATGAAAAACTCAACTTAAACTTAAATCTATGAGATGAAAAAAAGGACAAAGGACCAGAAATGAATTATGACTTGTAAAAGTTTCTGTTTTGAAAAAAAAGTTGGAGTACATTGTAATCTATATAATAAAGCTCTTCGTTTATTTAAATGTTTGCTATGGCTGGCCAAACGGCTGAACCAAATGGGCTAAATTTTAGTGAGGAAACTTGGGTATGACATAAGCTAAATAAAATTTTTTGTTTTAATTCCATTTTCAAAATTCCACGGCCTGGCACTTTAGCTAGTTTGCAAGAAAAAGAAAGATTACAAGACGGCGGTGCAATGAATAATTAAAGTAAATTAAATCCAAATTTTAAAAAATGGTCTTTTATTACCTCCAAACTCAAGCCTTCGTGGCTTGGCAGTTAAAAATAATTGTTTTTACGCCCCCCCCCCCTTTACAGGTCTAGGGGGGACACTAACCCCCTTGCTCCCCCCCTGTATACACCCTTGCGTCCCTTTAAATTCTCATCCTATGTGGGTAATACTTCAATACATAATAATGATAAATAAAGTGGCTGTTCCATGTTTTCTTTATATCTGTTCATCTGTAAAGCCTGCAGTAATAAATTATGTAAAATGTCCTTCTCGGGCTACACGGATCCGTATTCAACAATGTTTATAATAGTTGTAAAAAAATTTGGCTAGAAGGGGATGATTCATTTGGTGTACTTTCCCGTGTTGTCTTAAAGAGTCTCTATGTAAATCAGCAGCTCTAGCTGCTTAAAAGTCGGCTGGGTGCTTGAAATGATCCTAAGTTTACTGTGTTTTATACTTTTAATTTAAACAAAACTTTAGACCACTTCGCGTTTTTTTCTTATCAAGATTTGTTCTCCATTTTTTTGCTTTTTTAATGAAATTTTCAGGACGTTCGATTTTGGCCAAGGACAAATCTTTTGGCCAGGCACAAACCTTTTGGCTAATGACTATTGGCCGATATCAAATAAATTTAAAGGATCGCTAAACACATTTTATGGATATCATTTTCAGTTCAGGAACACCACTTTCAGTGAAGTATACTCTTATTTTCGGTTTAAGAACCTTATTTTAGTTTCGGGACCTATTTTTCAGTTTCGGGACCTATTTTTCAGTTTAGGAACCTCATTTTCAGTTTCCGTACCTAATTTTTAGTTTAAGAACCTCATTTACAGTGTAGAAACCTTATTTTCGGTTAAGGAACCTCATTTTCAGTTTCGGGACCTAATTTTCAGTTTAGGAAACTCATTTTCAGTTTAGGAACCTCATTTTCAGTTTCCGTACCTAATTTTTAGTTTAAGAACCTCATTTTCAGGTTAGGCACCCTCAATTAAAGAACCTAATATCTTTTAGGAAACCCAATATCATTTTAGATAAACCCAGTGTTGAGAGAAAAATTTTGAATTTCTTGTATTTCGAGAAAGTCTGTAAAAGTTTATCTCGGTCATATTTTAACCTCCCTCTCCCTTTTCCTTCTTTAAGTACTAAAGATCTTATCTCTCTCTCTCAATCTAAATATTAGTACAAGTGTGTATGTTTTCAGGACTTCTTCTAGCATTCTATCAAAACATTGGGATGGGGGGGAAGGCAGTTTTTATTTGATGTCCTATAACTTATTGTTCGTTTTCTTTAAAATTGCTTTTGGTTAATGTTATGGCATCTATTTTTTTCAAAAAAATGCCTTGCGGATTTATACATTAGAGAGACAAGATAGTAAATCAGCCTCTATCCCTGAAACAAAATAAAAAAGGTTACAATGTTATAGGGTAACAATGTTAACAGGGTGAATCGAGAAAAAATTATCAAAAACTTGAACAATAAATTTATAGATACATAGTTTTTTTTTTTAAATATTTAAATGCGAATATTATCATTATAAATATTAAGTTGGAATTAAATTAATTGAGTCTTTGCCCCAAACTCTGATTTTCTTATCCCTATATCTTTGTATCCCAGTGTTGTAGGCCTTAAATTCTGTTAGATATAAAATCCAAATTAAAAAATTAAAGATTTACACCATCAGGTTGCAAATAAGAAAATTATAGAATGTGGCAAAGACTGTACTCTTTTGTACGGAAGGGGGGTGGTGGTGATCAAGGAAAAGTTTAACTCATTTAGATAAAGTATTCTGGTTTATGGTAAACTGGAGTCAGCATTAAACTGGAAAACTCTGATTACCAAATTGCAGATTTAGAAAGACCGTGGGATAAGAAATTGAAAAGAATATAGATGAGAAAGGCCGAGGCGGGGGGGGGGGGGGGGGGTTGAGGGGTGGAATCAGAGAAAAAGGAATAAAAAACAATGCATGCCATAAAAAACTGCATCATCTGAATCATATGAACAGAAACACGACCCCAACCACCGCCCCCCTTCCCCTTATTTATTAGCTCATGTATCAGAACAAACTAAGAAATTAGAAAGAAACAAATCTACAAGGGTTTTTTTAAATTGTGGGTTCCATTTTGAAAACTGGTTTCTTAGACGAATTGATAAAATAACAAAGTGTCTATGCAAGAGTAACAGAGGTCTCTGATGAATAAAGAGCGGTCTCCAATGAAAAACTATGTTCTCTCCTGCTAAAAACTTCTATCCGACGGAGCTCTAAAAATAAAAATTTCTTCCTACAGTCGTCTGTATGCTATACAATATCTATCCATTTAATGTGTCTTGTTTTCTGGTTGTATAATGTCAAATATCCCCTTTTCCCTTCTCCCTTCCCCTCCCTTACCCCTTACCCCCTCTCCCTCCCCCTCCTGAAAACTAATATATCTTGTTCTTGCCATCACCTTGTACATTGTTCGGTCCTTCTATCTTTTTTGTCTTCTTGCCTTTTAGTCTTCTTGTCTTCTTGTCTTCTTGTCTTCTTGTTATGAATTGTCCTGTCTATGAATTGTCCTGTCTATGAATTGTCCTGTCTATGAATTGTCCTGTTTATGAATTTTCCTGTCTATGAACTGTCTTGTCTATGAACTGTCTTGTCTATGAATTGTCTTGTCTATGAATTGTCCTGTCTATCAATTGTCCTGTTTATGAATTGTCCTGTCTATGAATTGCCCTGTCTATGAATTGTCTTGTCTATGAATTGTCCTGTCTATGAATTGTCCTGTCTATGAATTGTCCTGTCTATGACTTGTCCTGTCTATGAACTTTCTTGTCTATGAATTGTCCTTTCTATGAATTGTCCTGTCTATGAATTGTCCTATCTATGAATTGTCCAGTCAATGAAATATCAACGATTTACGAATGCGCCGAAAAATTGGTGACTATTGTTTGTAATATCTGAATGATTTGTTTGTAATTAAATTGATTTGTTTACGATCCGAATGTTGCATCTTTCTGAATTTGTATGGACACTACGTTCTTCGGTGTGAGTCGTTTTTAACAATTTTCTCCTTTTAGACGCAACAGAAAGAAGTAAGATTAGAAGCGATCAAAAGCGCTTTTTATCGTGTTAAGCCTATAGCTCCATTAATTTTTCGCAAACACTCCCTTTAAGGTAGCCATTTATAGTGTAGATACGTGCATACAAATTTCTAAAACTATTTTTGAATTATGTTTAAATATATATTTTTAACTATTCGAAAACAAGAAAGTATTAACCAATTGAATTATCTATCTATCTATCTATTTAATTACACTGCTCTTTAGAGGTATAAAAGACCGGTTTAAAAACAAACCATTAATTCTATGTTTAAAGAGAGCCGTTAACGTTTTTGGGTTGAGTAAGAGGATACTCCGGACTAGAGGAACAATAGATCATAAAATTAAATCCAGAGAGAAAGAATAAGAACAATATCAATTTAAGAGTGTTTTCTGAGGCTGTTAAATTTTGTTTTACTATTTCTTAAAGCATAAAGGCTGTACATGTAAATGTACTGCAAATCACTGAAGTACAAACCAAAAGCTTAGTTAAGGGTTTAGCAAATACTGCCTGAGTATTTTGGCAATCTCCCTGTTCTTTTTTCTTGTCCAAACAAAATCTTTATTGATATATTCACTATATTCTGGTGTTTGAGAAGGTTCACACAAATTCTAAATGACATGGTTCATTCAATTCTTTTCAAAAATTGGGTTTTAATGCTTTTACAACTGTAGTGTGTATGGCAAGTTATTTTAAAAGTGATCAAAAATATTTAGGTTCATGTTTTTGCAATTTATATAAATTGATATGATGGATGGTAGAAGGGAAGAATAGAAGGATAGGATGAATAGGATTGGATGGATGGATAGGATAGATAGGAAGGATGGTATAAAGGAAGAATGGATAGGATGGATAGGATGGATAGGATGGATGGGATGGATAGGATGAATAGGATGGATTAGATGAATTGGATCGATGGGATGGATTGGATGGATTGGATGGATAGGATGGATGGGATGGATGGGATGGATAGGATGGATAGTATAAAGGAAGAATGGAAGGATATAAATGATTCGATGAAAAGTTTGAGATAAGAGATTCTATATAAGTTTGTTGCTGCAGTATTAGATCTATGCTAATTTCTGCACCTTTTTTCTGCAAAACTTTGGCAAATTGCAATCTTCGGCCATTTAGACAGGAGATCTTAGTTTACATCTTTAAGTGCATTTTTTAATAGAAATGTATTTGCACGTTTATTCATAAAGAAAACAGGCCAAAAGTAAGGGTGAAACTATTTGGCACTTTTTTGATAACAATCCACCTTGCACCAGTTCTAAGCTTTGATATACTTCTAAAAATAATTTCAGAATTTTTATTTTTAATTTTTAAAGCTTATTAAGATTTTTGCTTTTTTGTGTAAATCAAATCACTAATAAAGCCAGAAAACGTTAAATTCATAAAAATCCTTTGAAAATTAAGCAAATTATAAGCAAAAAAAACTGTTTTTTTTTCAGCGTTTCAAAAAACTAGTTTTTTAGCCTTTGATAAAACAATATTTGAAATATCAAAAAACGGGCAAATGGGCGGTATTCAGCGGTTAATCGTTGTTACCCGTATCGACATGTTTTGCTAAAATTGAAAAATCAGTCTACTCTTATGATCTTTGTTTTTCTTAAATCGTTAATTTCTGGATGAATTTTTTTTCTAAATATTTTTCTCTTATAAATGTTGTTAATAATTTGCTACTGTATACATTTTTGCTGGTGCAAAAATAATTTGGATTTTTTGATGAAAAAGTTCCACCCTTACCTAAACTAAAGGGGTGTTACAGTGGGGGCCAGGTGGGTTGGGTCCACCCTTACCTAAACTAAAGGGGTGTTACAGTGGGGGCCAGGTGGGTTGGTTCCACCCTTACCTAAACTAAAGGGGTGTTACAGTGGGGGCCAGGTGGGTTGGGTCCACCCTTACCTAAACTAAAGGGGTGTTACAGTGGGGGCCAGGTGGGTTGGGTCCAACCTTACCTAAACTAAAGGGGTGTTACAGTGCGGGCCAGGTGGGTTGGGTTCACCCTTACCTAAACTAAAGGGGTGTTACAGTGCGGGTCAGGTGGGTTGGGTCCACCCTTACCTAAACTAAAGGGGTGTTACAGTGCGGGCCAGGTGGGTTGGGTCTAAAAACTTGATTCTCCATAATAAAAAGAATATTGTGTACAATATAAGGCCGAGGGGAAATGAATATAATAAACATAAAAAGCCAGACAATTGTAAATTATCTTAAATAAAAAATATTATACTGCCGGAATACTAGACTAACTATAAATCTTGTAAGTAAGTTATATAAATGAAGAAAATGGGAGGTTGCAACTCATAAGAGCGGGAAGATCTGGGTTGTTAACTTTAGGCTTATTAACCATAACCATAGCTGGAGCTGCTGCCGTCTTTGAATTAGATATAAAAAAGGTTATTGCCCTATCGACGATAAGCCAACTAGGAGTAATATTTTTTAGTTTGGGTATGGGTCAACCCTTTATGACTTTGTTCCATTTAATTTCTCACGCTTACTTTAAAGCAATATTGTTTATGGCGGCTGGGTCTATTATTCACACTGTTAAAGACTACATGATTTAACTAGAAGTTTAAGCAGATTTGTTTTTATTAACATGTGGAAGGAACTGATTACTCGCCACAAATTCTATAGTTTATCTTTGTAACCTCAAATTATAGATCTAAAATGTTACGAAAGGTTGAATCAAATCTTAAGACTGGTTTAACTTTGAAGTATTGTAACGCCTTGGCTTTATTTTACCTCACTAATTCACCTTTACTTTTTTTGTAGTCCTAGACATGTTTATTTCAGAATTATAAACCACTTGTTTTTAGCTTTAGTTTAAAGAAAGGAGTTAGCAAATTCTTATTGATTTTTTGAATGAGAGCTTGCCACATTTGGATCACTGTGACCTCATACTTTTAAACAAATAAAAATATGGGGTTAAGTTGCAACTGTTTTTAAAGTAACCCAACCTTGCCATAACGAGTGCAACAAACACCTCTCAATAGTATTCTTCAAAGCTTTATACGAGAAAAGATGGCGAAGTCCTTTTCATCATAAAAAAAAATTCTCCAGCATTTCTGGAATGAGAAACTTGGACAACGCTAAACCAACCATGGTGCTACAAAAAGTATTAGAATAAACTAAGTCACATTTTGATAAATGTATCAAACAAATTGAAATCTTTAATCTTCAAAACGTAATGAACAACGATATTTATAAAGTATTCAAAAAAATATCATATCACCAATATCGTTTTTCTGTGCTGTAAAACCTTACGCGCGTTAGTCATTTTTAGACGGGCTGTATAAGCGCAAAAACGACTATGGCCAATTCAAAACGGTAGCCTTATAAGTTTTGTCTGATCAATTGTATAGATTAGATATCAATGGTTATAATTAATTTTAAAAGTGAAGATTTTTAATTGTGGTTGCTCTACAAAAGTGACTTACGCATCTCTACAGCAGAGCAATTATAGAGATTTTCTGTATTCAACATTTTAAACCTAGAAAAACGTCAATATCTTCAACATTTGTGATCAAATAAAAGTGTCACAGTAATGAATCGGACATGGCCATATTTTTTAAACTTAAGGTTCACTTGAAATTGCACCTACAGTCCCTTTAACTGTGAAAAAATTTTACGAATAATCCAAATAAATTTTAGATTTTGTTTCACCCTGTAATATAAATAGTTTTTCCCCCCCCTGGTATATACTGTATACTGTATATTGTATAAACTATGTAAAACTAATCCTACAAATAATAAAACTGTATTGCCCCACTGGGTACCACAGTCCCCCACAACTGTTGTAAACTAGGAAGGGGGGGGGGGTTGAAGCAAAACAAAATATTCAAGTCTGGAAAGTAAAGACCTTTAAAGGGATTGTACACGTATTTTCAGGTGACCCTCTTTTTAAAAAGAGTTGCATGCACAATTCACACCTGTACCCATGAAACCTTTATAGGAGAAGTTTATTATCTTAATATGGGTTGAATTCTGACTATTTCCTTCATCATGTCTTCATTACAAAAGCGCAATTAACGACCAGGTCAAAGACATTCAAAGATCAAAGTCATGCGACATTACTTGTACAATATTGTGACCTCGTAGCTCCTGAACTTTTGATTTTACTTAAAGATAGGAGAAAAGCAAACATATTTGGTTTCAGATTTGAAATAGCTCTTCAGTAAGAGGAATAAATAAATAAATAAATAAATAAATAAATAAATAAAGAGGAGTAATGATTGAAAACACATAAGATTTCAAGCGTGCGTGCAATTTACTTTAGTTTGACGTGTTACGCTGTTATATATGCACTTCCGTAAACTTGCTGCAGGAACCAGCTTAAATGAATAACAAGAATTAGCTGAACCGCGCAAACTTAATTCAACAATCTTCATGACAGAAACAATCTCAAGAACTAACGAGGGTCAACCCAGACCGAAATATATTTTCAATAAATGTGGAACTAACATCTACTTTTTTTACTCTACAGAGGTTTGGTCCATCCCATCACCGAATTTTAAATGCACTTCTTTTCTTTGCCAGTTTTAGCTGAACCGAAGTGGTTGAACTACGTCCACACGGTTCAACCAATTCATTAAATCTAGTCACTAATTATTGAATGACAAAGTGTATATAAAAAAGGGTTTACAATCTTTTCCGGATCAATTCAATTGTCTTGTAGAACCTTTTCCCAAGCTGTTAATGAATGCAAAAATAGAAAAAAAACAGAAATTAAGGGTCTAACCTTTTATAACCGAACCAACAATAAATATATCATTATATATGACTTTTTTAGATCATTAACCAATTAAGATGAACTTCCTTTAATTTGAGGAAGTTGTTTCTAACATACTTGGGAAATACAAAAATTATTATGAGTTTATGATATTATATATCCATATTTATTTTGTTATCACGAAACGATTTTCTGTTATTTTTCAGGATGAGAAAATTAAGGATTTTTAGGTCGTTATTTTAGTATCATCCTTTGCGCAGGTTAACACTTTATTATTATTAAATGTCAACAATTAACTTGCAGTAAAATATGACTTTGTCTGTCCTACGACGAATTGAAAATTGTTTTCAGAATTTTGTTATTGTTAATTTTTTTTAAAAGTCGACTTTTAAAAAGTAGCATTTTCAGTCGTCAGTTAGTTAGTTAGTTAGTGTTATTTTTTCCTCTTCAATTTGTCGTGCGCGCAAAATCACGGCAAAATATAACAGTTCTACTTTTTCGGGCCTGAAAGGCTGAAACGCAACAGTCCCGACTAGAAATTCTAATTTACAACAATTTAAACGTTTTTTTCAATGAGTAAATTTATTTTAAGAACACAGCCAAATTAACAATGATATAATTTTAATATTATTTATAAGAACAATTTTTGCAACTTTTATAATTTTTTTTATATATTTGTAAAAAGGCGGATTTATTAAAATCTGGGAACTTCGGGTAAAAGTTTTATCCTAGGTTAAAAGTTGCAAAAAAGTTTGTTCATCAATATGATGAACACGGTAATTTTTAATATTCTGCCTTTTTAAAACTTTTTAATTTCAAAGTTAAAGCTTTGATAATCTCAAGTTTAAAAATTCCGAGAATTGGTTTAAAACTAGGCATATTTTAAACAGGAATGAAATTGACTAACATTTCTCTATTTTACTAAAATATAAATTTTTTATATCAAGTTTAGACGGAGGAATGATCCGAGCAATCTTGTCTTGAATGATAGATAACTCGTGTTTTATACATTTGTACCTCCGGTGATCGTCGTCCGTCCGGTGCATACCGAATTCCATCATGATCGGCATATTTGTGACCCCGACCTGAATATCCTCCGTCGGTAAATTGTCCGGAATACCCTCTTGGAACACTGTTATAATGTAAACTTAGGTCATTTTCACTTCCATTAAAGTTTCTGGCGGGAAAATTATTTTGGCGGATTTGTCGCTGTCCGCCATCTTTAGATCCGCCATTTTGTCTGTAGCACGTGGAACTGTCGCCATCTCTTTTAGATTTAGAAATGATCTTCTTTGCCATTTGCAGCCACCTAGAAGCATGAAATGCTGATTAAATTAAGATATAAAAAGACTGAATTATAATAATATTGCTGCGGATTTGGGAAAACTTGGTCGGGTTTACATTTTTGCAGAAATGGGGAATATTTGCAGGGCTCTGCGGAGGGTTATCTAGGATGAATTTCAAATAAAATCTGAAATTATTCCTAGTATATTTTATGTAGATTTATAGCAAAGATTTAGACGTTATCCTCAAATCCATACATGTTCATACACTTTATCTAACAGACTATACAATAAGGGGGAAAAGAAAAGATATAAACTAAGATGAGAATTTATGAATATGAAAAGAGGGAGGAGGTACTTTTGCACTGTGGAGCTAAACTTGAGATAAACTACCTTCTTAAGATTTAAAAAAAATCATTTAAATTTTATGGGGATGGTGGATTTTACAGACAAGAAAATTTATTTTCAAAAAAATTTGCGCGAAACAATTTTTTAGAGATGTTAATCAGGTAAGGACCTAACAAACTATTTTTATAAAATCTTACCCTTGAGGTGTCATCAGCATCTTTGCCTGCTGAGTTCTCATTTGAGTTCTATATTTTGCCGCGAAGTCATAAATGTCGTCGTTTTCACGGTCTGCCATACAACTGCTCGGCTGAAAGAAAAAAAAACATTAAAAAATAATGAAAAGAGAAATTAAAACATATTCAAATAAATTTGAACAGAACTTACCGCATAAGCCCCTGGTTGATAAATGGGTTCACTGTCTGAATACGATCTCCCAGTCTAAAACAATCATAGATTACTATTTTTAATTAAAAAAATCTTAGTATAGGTGGACGCTCATTCAATTTGTTATTAAATTCGCGTGAATATTGATTTATCTTAATCTAAACTGGAATACAGTGGTAACCAGAAAACTCTGGAATATGAAGGCAACTTTTAGACTAAATTTTTAACCTCAAGTCCGATGAACATGACATAGCACTTGTGCAGTGTAAACAGACCCCGTTAATTAAAAAAAAGATTTAATAAGTAACCAGTAAAACTATTTGCTTTATAACAACATCAAATACACTTAAGGATTACTATTATGTTGTCTTCCTATTCTATATTTTCTGGTTCTCAGTGTTGTATCATCACGCAAGGTTGCCAAAAAAAATGTTAAGAGGGGGTGGGGTCCAGAAGAGGTTTATTTCAAATTCTACTATATCTAGCTATCTAACTATTTTCCTATCTTTATAATTCCCAAGATTAAGGTGTATTCTATATGCAGATTCAAATACATGAATATTAAATATTAATACAGGGTGTCATGAAAAATTGGATATAATTGGAAAAATGGATTAGAAATAATGTTTTTACAAAAATATCTGTTTTCGAATTTTTTTTATTTCCGTGTGATGTAAACTTTACAACATACAAAATACATCGAATTATATATTTTGATAAAAGATTCTCTAAGATTTAGGAGAAAAAATTAAAAGTTGGACATCAACTCCACCCCCCTCCCCCCTCCCAACTTTTATCAATAATTTTCACAACTCAAAAATCATTTACAGGATGAGACTGTAAACAAGCCAGTTTTGGTCTGCAATGAATGTAAGAAAAGGTACTCAGCAAATTCCGTTCAGTCGTCTCTGAAGTCTCATCCTTAATGGGTAACCCTGTGGTTTCCCGAATTTAGCGGAAGTGGAGGGGAATAGCATTTTGAAGAAAATATACACCCCGTATATGTAAACATTCATACAACGTAGATTATAGTATAGATATCTAATATGTGTATCTCTATGATGGTAGATTAATTCAAATATCTGACAGCAGTAGATATCAAACAAACAAAACAGAATAATAAACAAACATTAAATCGTGAACAAAAACAAACTTTATTTTGCAACAATTAAATTTATAAAAAATTATTGAAAGTTTCTTTTATGGAACTTTTTTATCTAAAAAATCTGATAATAAGGAAAACGGAATTGAGGGAATCAGACCGAATACAGTTTCAAAATTGAACACCATACATGTGGAAAAATATACACCCTTAACGGAATCTATCAAAAACGTCATTTATTTAGTTTCCCACATTATGCTGATATTCACAGTTTCACAGTGGTTTAAAATCAGATTTCATGGCCATCAGTACATAAAAGGCTATAAATGTTAAACTATTTTGACTAGAAATCTGATACTTTGATAAAGTAATTGGTGCTATCCATATTTCGCGATCTTAATAAAAAAGTTGAATTTGAGGTGATAACTTATGAAATAGAATCATAAACTTGTTATTCAACGTTTGCGCCTGCCTCTATATCAAACAAATGGCTCAACCCAATTCAAATATATTTTTTGAATTTGTAATTAAAAGTTATGACAAAAAAAAAATTTTGTTGACATAAAAAAAATTTCTTCTTAATTTTCAATTTCCATCATTCTTGAAAACACGGAATTGTGGAAAAAATATTTTAACTTTTTCGTCTTTACAGTTAAAAAGGAACTGAGTTTCAGTCACAAACTCAAATTGTCTAAAATTTTTAATTTGCCACTTTTTAAAATTATTTTTTTTTTACGTTTTAAGGTTGTAATTTAAACGCCAGAACTTTATGTTTTGCTTCAAATTTTTAATTTTTTAATTGGTAAATATTTCCTAAACCGGAGCAGTGCCCAAGCTAAACTGTAAGCCAATGGAAAGCTAACATCTTCAAGATTTCAAAACATATATGGTTTGGTATGAGCACTGCCCCGGCGTTTGAGTTATTCAAGGATGTGAAAATTTTGGAGGGTAAATTGACTAAAAGTTTACATTTTCGTATAATTTGTTTTGTGTTTTGGTCATTTTCTAAGAAAAAGTAAAAGTAAAATTCCTTAAATAATTTAAATTATATATCTCTGTATCACTTAAGAAACATTTTTTTTAAATTTAAGTGAAAAATATAAAACATAATTATGCTTCTTTAAAAAATTCAAAAATAGCAACAGTTTACTAGAACTTTTGAAAAATAATCACAAAAGTACAAAACTTAATGTCTTATTACTTTGCTTCTAGAAGAGCTTTCAACACAATTTTTTCGGTTCTTAATCGGCCTTTTATTAACTTATCTGGAACAAGAGTTTTAAGCAATTTTTTTTCTGTCCGCGGTTTAATCCCAGTGTGAGTTTTAGTTTAATGCTTCTTTGTGAGGCTAAAAGTTTGGAGTACAGAAGGGCCAAATAATTTCTTTAATAAGAGTTTAGTTTGATGGAGGTGATGCTGCTAGTTATTGTTACTCAATTTATTTTTTTTATTTCGAGCTAGGGACATTTGCGCATTGATGCCGTTGGCAGGATCACTTGAAATTTCGCTTATAGTCCCTTTAAATCCATATTTGGTTGCATCTTAAAAACGGTTTAGTTTTTACCCTTTAGAGACTTAAACCCTTAACTAATCCTGATAGACAGTTAGATAAACAAATAGATATAATAGACAGGGGGATAGATAGATATATATAGACAGTGGATAGATGGATAGAAAGACAGATAGAGCCTAATATGGTGTTATCTTAACACCATCTAAACTGTATAGACCTGGACTAAACCTACAAAAACACGGGATACCATCTTGCCAGGATTAAAAAGTCACTCCTTTTAATTTAAGGTAAGAATGTGTGTCTGAGGGGTAGGGATGGACAAATTTAGCTTTTTTCAATTTCATTTTGTTCATTTTGAGCAAAATCAATTTGACATCATATGTGTTCCTTGTTAGTCGTTATCTTGTCTACAAAATTCATAAAATTAAAAACGAAAAAAAAAATTTCGCAAATTTTTTGAAGAAAACGTTTGGAAAAAACGATGAGTTGGCCTAGTCGAATATAAAAAGAAAAGGGGGGGGGGCATAAAAGACGCTATGTTTGTATTTGAGGGGGGAGGAAGGGGAGAGGGGTTGAAAAGTGCCAGTAATTTGAGGCAATTATTTACATCCGGAGATATAAAAGGAACAAACTTTAATTACAAACAGAATACTTTCTAAACAAGTATATGTAAGGGTTATTTAAATACAAAAATCTAAAAAACTAATACAAATTTTATAAAAAAGTTGAGTATAATATATGCAAAACATAAACACATGAATAAGAAAAAAAAAATAGTGAAATAAAGAATCAAAAGATGAAAAAAATGCATGTGAACAGAAAAAAATATATAAGAAAAAGAAATGATTATTGAGAAACTGTCTGAAGAGTAGAGAGGAATAGCATATGTATATGTATAGATGTAATTAGGAAATGTAATTTATTTTCTTAATACATCAGCCGTAATGTACTAAATGTACACTGTACACTGTAAATAATTATGTACCGTGTACATAATAATCTGCATCGTGTACATAATAATATGTACCGTGTACATAATAAACTCAAAACCGAGAGAAGTATATGTATGAGATATCTTTAATTTTTTGGCTGGAAATTGATTATTATCAAGTGTGGGTTCCATGTAAAATAGAATTGCGGATTTAAGCTGCAGAGACACAAATAATCATATTTTAGGATAGAAAAATTGTAAAGGGTACAGTGTACACCGTTGTGAATCTGACATTCTACTCTAAAAGTGAAGTGTCACTTGAAAATACGTCTACAACACTTATAATGAGATGAAAAATATATTTTGCTCATTTTTTGTTAAAAAATTTAAACCCTAATTATGTGGTAAAAATATAAATCCCACCGGTGGATAATTCTGGTAATTATGCTGAAGATTTAAACCTCCGCCCTGCTGGTGTTTAGGAGCATGTAGAGGATTGCTGGGGGGCGGAGGGGCCTGATCTGACCACTCCGCCAGACGAAGGTCCTCTAGCTGACTCAAGACGTCTTGGAAGGTGGTTCTGAGGTCGTCTGCTAGGCAAGCCGCCAGCGAGGCAAGATGACCACTCGAGTCTCCGGACTAAAAGAAAAAAGAATAAAAAACACTTAATATGGATGCTCATTTTTTTCTCAATGCCCAGTAAAACCTTGAGATTTTTGTGTACTTCTCTATCATGCTTATGTGTATTTAATGGTGCTTGTAAGTTTTGCAATTTGCCAAAATTGTTGCAGAAAAGGTTTGCGACATTATTTGCGAAAGTATTTGGGAAATGAGATGAGTTTGAAGGTAAGTAGAACATCAAGTTTTCAAAACCAATTTATTTAAAAGAAAATAAACTCGAACCAGCGTTCGTATCGTAACCCCAGGAGAATATACTCTCCTCACAGTGATTGAACAAGGGGGGAAATAGATGAAAACCCACTATGCACTGTGGATTAACAAAGGGGGAAATAGATGAAAACCCACTACGCACAGTGTTTTGACCTGGGGGAAACTAGATGAGAACCCTGTATACACAGGAAGGTAAGCCCACTGTGGACACCCAAAATTTAACAAACTACGCATCCCTGTAAAATCCTCGAAACTTCATCTTTTTGTACAAAAACTAGTTTCTTCTGACCTCCTACCCCCNCTTCTTGTGTACATTATTTGAAATGTTTTCTATAAGATGTTGAAGTAAATAGAATTATCTGTCGACTGTGAACACTCCTGCATCCAGCAGCGGCAAATCTAATTCAAAATAACTTTTTCCAGAAAAAAAAAATATTTTTTTAACAAAACAATTTTAAATATAATAAGAGGGTAGGGTGAATAAAAAATAATTTTATATATCCCCATGGGCCGGAAATAATTCGCCACCCTGTAATTAGGAGACAATAGAGAATCAGAATTGAACTGAAGGGAGTTAGGTTCTTGGGAAAAAGCAAAATCATCTCGTCAGAGTGAGTCGAAAAAATATGAAATCATCTGTACAGGGGGATTCAAAAACAAAAAGGGTGGTTGAAAAAATCGAATAATTCTAGCATGTTTGACAGAATATTTATAAAAATAAAAGTAACGCTTTATTAAACTATTTGTTCACAAAATCATTGTAAAAATATCAGATAAAGATGGTTTGGAATCATTGCAAGCAAAGTATCAATGCTGAAAATGGAGGGGGGGGGGCGCTGAGTTTTAGCTCTACCACAACTGTCTGTTTTCTTTATCTGATATCTGTTCCTTTCTTGCAGTCTAACGTTTTTCATTATATTCAATACATGGGGAATCCTATATCTTAATCTTTCTTGTAATCTTAAACACACTTTGTTCTTGTTTTTAGCCCACAATTCTAAATCTAGATTTAAAATTCACTTCTATTTTTTTTTGTTCAATTTAAACTCAGCTCTGGTTCGATCTAATTTGGCCTCAGTTTCAATCTAAGTCTAACTCTAAACCCAGTTTTGATCGAAGTTTAAACCCAGTTTTGATCTTAGTATAAACTCACTTTTAATCTTAGTTTAAGCCCAGTTTTGATCTTAGTTTAAACCCAGTTTTGATCTTAGTTCAAACTCAGTTTTAATCTTAGTTTAACCCAGTTTTGATCTTAGTTTAAACACAGTTTTGATCTTAGTTTAAACTCAGCTTAAATTCTACAGTTGATAAGAACAATATACCCAACATTTTTGAACTAGGAACATAGATTCTTTAATTAAAGTTTTATCTCAACTTTTATCACTAAATTTGTGACTATGTCGCTATAATCAAGTAATTTTTCGACGTTTATATCTTTACACTATAAATGAAATTAATTAACACAAATCAAATTTCAACTATGCTTAAAATTTCTTTGATTTAAAATTCTTAATGTTTAAGTTTAATTTTAATAGCTTAAAACATAAAGATTTAATCTTTGAGTTAGCGTTTAATTCAAATTTTCCAGAAATTATAAAACATGCATAAAGTGTATCAAAAGAAGATTTTAAAATACTATGTTCTCATAGAAGTTGAACATTGACTGAGCTTTCCAAAAAGTTGTCTACATTTCTGAATTTTAAAAACACGGCTATAATTAGTGTTAACTAGACAGAAGGAGAAGGTCGAATTTTTGGTGTTGGGTCATTTCATAGAAAGACATTTTATAGACAGGACATTTTATAGATGAGAAATTTTATAGATAAGAAATTTAATAGTTAGGACATTTCATAGATAAGACATTTCATCGACAGAGAAAATTTTCATAGATAAGGTATATTTTAAGAGATGGTGACACATTTTCTACATACCCAAAACCTTAAATTGTCTCTGAAAAAATTGCATTTGTGTCTTTGAAATCACCTTTTTATCAAAGTTCTGCTCTGTCTTAGAAATTACCTGGCTATGAAAAGTCCTATCTCTGAAATGTCCTGTCTATGAAATGTTCTGTCTATGAAATGTTCTATCTATGAAAAGTCATATCTATATTATTGTTCTCTTTGAAATGTCCATCTATGAAATACCTTTCTATGAAATGACCCAATAACGAATTACTGGTAAGACTTTGTGAACTCGTAGCTCCTCTATTTTTGATTTTAAGCTCAAGTATTATGTTCTTCTCACTAGCTCTTCAATTAAAGGAATTCTAATTGAAAACTATTAAGATTTGAATGTTACGTGACCGCGTTTAAGAAAATCGAGAAAGATTCCGTTTTATTTAAAGACGAGTTTAAAGATATCTTTTAATAACCAATTAAATCTAAGTTGCACAAGAGGGCGTATATATTATTACATTAAGGCGAGTTGAAATAAGATTAAATTTTCAATTTGCACGTCTCAATATAAATTTCATATTTCATCTTGACCAAGGAGGGAAGCTTTGGAAAATCTCTATCCCGTATAGAAGGGAGTGAGAAAGGGTGGATTTTTTATAATCACATTTTTCAATTGTTAATTTTAAAAGTTTTTTGAATTTGATCGATCCTTATTTCATTTTCGTGTATAGTTCCTTTAAGACATATTAAATTTCGTCAGCTCTCCCTTTAAATATCCCCTGTTGTAATCAGGTTTTATAGTTAAAAATAATTATATTAAGCGGCGCCTTTACCACACGAGTAATAAAGCACTAATAATTCTAATAAATATAATTAACAGAAAACGGCCCGACACGTTTTTTAACAAATGGCTGAGATCAGGGAGGGTATTCAATTTAAAAAGGAGTGGAAGGGGGGGGGAGGTGGTTCTTGTTTTTATTCTTTTTTAATGTTTTATCTGTTGGTCTTATTTTCACTCCTCTATCTTTATTTTTATAATTATCAAATGCACGAGAGAATAATGTATATGTGTGTGTTCTCAATGTGCGCCAATAATGTATTTTCTAAATGTAAGCATCCTTTTAAAACAGAGAATGTTGATAAATATCAGGGACACAAAGAATTTCTGTTTTTATTTTCATTAGGAGACTTAAATATTATTTAGAAATAACATGGTTTCCCTCTTATTTTACTTCATTTGGGATGATTGGATAAACGACCTACTGGTTGTGTATAGGGATGATTGGATAAACGACCTACCGGTTGTGTATAGGGATGACTGGATAAACTTATTCGTTCTTCACGCAACCTCTCCAGTACAAGATTTCTCAGGGTATTCGGAGGGATTGAAATCCGACCCATTGATCTCATTGATCTCCGCCCTTCGTGGAGCCGCCCATCCCCGTCGGGTAGTCGTTGAATTAGATCCTCATCACTTCGGGAGTAGTTTACTCTTCCCGTATAATCATCTTTGGAAACTGCAAAATAAAAAAATTATAAAAGTTTTTTGACATTACAAAATACTGATATTTCACGAAATAAAAAATTCTAAAGTTTTTTGACATGACAAAATTGAAAATACTGATATTTCACAAGATAAAAAAATTAATCAACATTTGTAAATTGGGGAGAGGGGTCGCATTGTTGAAAATGTACAACATAAAACTCTGGAGGAAAGAAACAAAAAAAGTAATTTCTACAATATATGTAAAGGAATCATTCTTATATATTAGATTACAGTATTAGACACATGACACAGTTAGGTGAGATCTAGATTAGACATTTAGACAGCTGGGGAGACATGGATATACAATTATAATATAGTTAGACAATTAGACAGTTAGGGAGACAAGGATATACAATTATAATATATTTAGACAATTAGACAGTTAGGGAGACAAGGATATGCAATAGACAGTAAGGGAGACAAGGATATACAATTATAGATAGACAATTAAGACAGTTAGGGAGACATGGATATACAATTATACAGCTAAGGAGATATGGATATACAATTATACAGCTAGGGAGATATGGATATACAATTATATTATAGTTAGAATAATAGACAGCTAGTCCGTGTTGACATTGATAGCTGACGAAATTTTGCCCATTGGTTTGACACTGATAGTTTCCAAGCTAGTGTCCGTGTTGACATCGAAAGCTGACGAGATCGTGCCCATTGGTTTGGTATTGCTAGTTCACGACATTGATAGTAAAGTGAAACTGATTTGTAACTGGATAGATACGGGTCTGAGAAACCCTTATGGAGTAGGCATTTACTACATGAAGACATGGATATACAATTATAATACAGACTGACAAGTAAAATATATATATATATATATATATATATATAAAGGGAGAGTANACATATTTGTTTGTTTGTCTCTATACTCTCTACATATTTGTTTGTTTGTCTCTATACTCTCTACATATTTGTTTGTTTGTCTCTATACTCTCTACATATTTGTTTGTTTGTCTCTATACTCTCTACATATTTGTTTGTTTGTCTCTATACTCTCTACATATTTGTTTGTTTGTCTCTATACTCTCTACATATTTGTTTGTTTGTCTCTATACTCTCTACATATTTGTTTGTTTGTCTCTATACTCTCTACATATTTGTTTGTTTGTCTCTATACTCTCTACATATTTGTTTGTTTGTCTCTATACTCTCTACATATTTGTTTGTTTGTCTCTATACTCTCTACATATTTGTTTGTTTGTCTCTATACTCTCTACATATTTGTTTGTTTGTCTCTATACTCTCTACATATTTGTTTGTTTGTCTCTATACTCTCTACATATTTGTTTGTTTGTCTCTATACTACATATTTGTTTGTTTTCTGTGTGTTTGCTGTTTAAATGTGTTTTTATTCTAAAAGTTTTAGTGCAATACTTATAGCAAAAAATGTTCAAATAAAAATCAATATTTCTCGGATTGTTTCATTCATTTTGTATTTTTATTGATTTTTGGTTAAATTTGATTGATTGTTTATATTGAAAAATCATTGTCAACTCTATTTGTTTGTTTGTTTACGCGCGGCCCTTGCTTTGTATTCCAATACGTGCACGCACATCATGCTTTTGTGCTTTTGTCTGCCTCACCAGCTGCAGTGAACAGGGTGTCCGATTATATATAAAAATAAAATAATTGGTTCAACAACTTATTAACAGACCAATTCGGTTTATGAACAGATTTGCACGGATCTCATTTATATTTCGACAAAGTAATTTCTAAATTGGTTTCTGTGTTTAAAATATATCTAATTTGAACGTTTTGGGCAAAGGTTGAGCGTTAAAATTGCAAAAACATATTTAAATCATCAAAACAAATTTATGACGGACAAAAAATAGATTTCAAAGCATATTTATGATACCAAAAGCATATTTTTAATGCTCAAAACATTGATCGGCAAAACAAAAACATATTTTAACTAATGCCACCGAAAAAAAAAATGACCTGTACTGGATGAAGGACTAACAGTATGATGATGATTGTCTAGACGACCACAGCTGGCAGGGACAGCGCTGTTAACATATAATAGCTGTTAGAAACCGTTTTCCGTTAATTGTAAACAAAATAAGGAAAATATTTAGATTTTTGAAATGTTACATTAATATAAATAGTATATAATTACAATTATACAATTATGGAATTATATGTTGTATGTTAAGGAATAGAACTTTGCCACAAACTGAAATTTTCTAATATAAAAAAATTGGCTACCAGATGGAGTAAAATCCTTTGATATTTAAAAATTATTATTTTATCTAACAGAATTTAAAGCTTGAAATATCAAAGGTCTACGACATTGTGTTGCATTGATATAGGATTTAAAAAATCAGGGTTTGTTCCAAGGACTCAATTCCTTTCTATTTAATGAACAAGAAACCTAACGTTAGGATTTTAAAGTTTTTACTTTTACTAAACATTTTTCATCCTTTTTTATCCTTTAAAAGTGTAAGTGAAGAGGAAAAGCCTTATCATTTAGCTAGCATACGAGCCTTAAGCCGGAAATTTTAAAGAGATCGTACAAATAGAATAGAATATATATTAGAGGTGAATTTACTAGAAAAAGTGTAAAACGGCCATTTTGTTGTACTGTTTCCATACTGCAGGTGTACTTCACATATTTGTGTTATATAACCTTTTGGGCCCTGGAACATCATTTTATAGAAAATCTAAAATTAATGTTAAAAGAAAACCAAATTATGAAATAGGCTGGTTTCATAATTGACCAATGATCATTTCACATGGACTCTATGCCTTTCACTTTACAAACGATAATTTTCCGTTATAACTATAAATCAAATGATGTTTTTTATTCACCTAATTCATTATAAAGTTTATTTAACAGCTTTAACAAATTCGAAATTGAAATGAACATGCTGTATTAATGTACTCTACTGCATATAATTTGTGAACATTTACATGATTTGTACACTTTGAACTCTCTTTCAGGCAGAAAGGGACTGATAAAATTCATACCGAGAGATTCTCTAAATTTCCCTCTAATATATATTCTATTCTCTATGGTATCGTAGAACGAAACTCCCGAGTTTCCTTTTTGGGGTCTTCACGTTTGCGTAGATTTTAATTTAAGTAATCAGAAAACATAAAGATAAAGAAACCACATGAAATAACATTTCATAACAAAAACATTGGTATCTTCAAAACTGCCTGACCCTATTCGTGAAACCGGGTTTCCGAAACTGGGTTTTATTACGAAACTTGTCTTAAGTTTCTGGGTCTAGTGTGCTCTAATTACTGTGTATTAATGAGATACTAAAATCAATACTAATAATCAGATAGGTCTAAACTAGGTCTAAAGGGCCCGAAACCTCAGCTGGGTGATTAAAGGGACTGTAAACGTGATTTCAAGTCACTCTCATTTGATAGATTGATATGTCCGATTCACAACGGTACCATTCAAATATTTGTTTTTCAAGTATAATTAGATTTTAGTGTTTTTGTTTTTGAAAACTGTTTATTTTCATTTGTGGTTTTTAGTCAGAATATGCTCCACATTATTGATTAGATTAAGATTTCAAGGGTACGGCCACTTGTTAGGTCACTTGAAATTACGTGTATAGTCCCTTTAAATAAAAATATTCACTTTAAATTACGTGTATAGTCTCTTTAAATAAACATATTCACTTGAAATTACGTGTATAGTCCCTTTAAATAAAAATATTCACTGGAATTTTCTCTATTAATAATCTATATTAGATTTTCAAACGATTAAGAATAATTATTTTTAAAGAATTGTTTTTTTTAATAATATTTTTAATTTTCAAGTCACCTAATTGAAGTTATCACAGATATATCACTTGGACAGTCAGTTGTTTCAGTTC